>NW_004524870.1:592255-599474 GCF_000260255.1 Octodon degus | reverse complement strand
TCTTCTTCTTCTTCTTCTTCTTCTTCTTCTTCTTCTTCTTCTTCTTCTTCTTCTTCTTCTTCTTCTTCTTCTTCTTCTTCTTCTATTTGTCTACATTTTCCCCTAACCCCTTTTGAATTTTCTCCTACAAGAATAAAGTTGCCATATTGAAAACACAGGAACTGCATACAATTTTCTGGTTTTCTTTCATTATATAATCAGATACAGTTAAAGGTAACAAATTAATAGTTACCACAGTTTCTTATTCTCTAGGCTATGATGGATGCTGTTGCTTTGCTGATTATACCACTCTAGACAAGGTGATATCATTATTCTAATTGTCTCCTTTTCCTGGCATACCAACAATGAGATTGTCTAATGATCATAAACAATACTATAGGTCATTGCCAAAGAATCAAGACCTACATCAAATATACAACAATTTCCCCTTTACCCAAAATTGAAGAGGTAGGAACTTGTATCAGTCTCAAAATCCCAAAGTCAGCTACACTTGGACAATATCTCAGAGAAGTAGTCATTTTCTAAGCATTCTGATTACTATCAATAAAGTTATCTGTCATAAGAAATTTATGAGCATCAACTTAGGAATTAAACTTTAAGAAAATGAAAAAACACTGAAGCAAGATGCAACCCTAGACTTCTACTTCGACAAAGACAAACCCAGCAGGAAATGAGATGCAAAAAGTTGAAATCAGCACATGTGAACTCTGAAGTGGTGACAGTAGAAGAAACAGAACTACTGAATGAGTCTTAGAAAAAATTAAATCAGAAATAATTTCTTGAATAGCAGAAGAGATGGTGACCATAATGAAAGAGTTTGTTAGTGACTAAAGCAGATACAATTTTTTTTTAAAAAATTAATTTAGGAAAATGATTGAAATCATGAATAACCAACATAGGATTGAAATAGAATCCATGAAACAGATTCAAACAGATATCCAAGAGATTAAAATTTTCACTGGACATATATACAGCAGAATGAGCCAATGTGAGGTCAGAAATCAAATATAGCAGATAGGACTACAGTTAGCAATCATAAGAACAAATAATTCTTCAAACTAACAAGCAACCATGGAAAATAAAACTGACAGCTGCTTGATTATGTGAAGAATAACATAAAATTGATTGAAGTTGATGAAAAAAACAGGACACAGTGCAAAACAACATAAAAAATCTGTTTGCAGACGCAATGGCAGAAAATTTCCCAAGCAGGGAAAGAGAATCTGACATACACATAATGAGGCATGTAGAATTCCATTTAGCTGTGATAAAAAACTATACCAAGGCATATAATAGTTAAGTTTCCAGAAATTCAGAACAAGAACAGAATATTAAAAATGTTTAGAGAAAATAAACAAAACACCTATAAATGAAAACCCATTAGAAGCAAAGCAGACTTCTCAAAACAATCCATCAAGTCAAAAAATGCTTAGAGGGGCCAAGGAGATGGCTCAGTAGAATAAGCACTCGTTTGGCAAGCACAAAGGCCTGAGTTCAATCCCCAGTTCTGAAAAAAAAATGCTTAGAATGAAGTATTTTAAGTCCTTACAGAATACAACCTCCAATCCCAAATCATGTAACCCAGAAAACTATCTTTGAAAATCAATGGAGAAACAAGATAATTCCATGACAAAAGATGAAATTTATGAGCATTACAAAATTTTCTGAATGACATCTAGAAAGAAATAGCAAGAACTAGGGGGCATCCTTTTATGATAGCCCTCTATTTCCAATGTTACTGATGACATACAGAATGTATTCCTCCAGATATCAGTGATGGCAGCTTTCCAAAATACTCTGCACTATTTTGTTTTAAAAGTATGTAAAATCAAAATTGTCCCTTTAAAACCATTCATATATATTGTATTTTTAAAAATATATATTGTACTTAGCAATTAGATTATTTTTTTCATTCTTTAGTAGGTTTTCATAATATCTGTTTTCACAGACATACCCACTGTCATTTGAGCTGGTTAGTTACTGTGACAGAGACAATATCAGCAAATTTAGACATTTTATTTGACTTTCCTAAGAGCAAGCCCATTTTTACATTGTAAAACTCTAGCTAGTGCATTTTAGATATAATGTTATTTCTATGGCACATATCAAAGACGAACCAATGTGTTTTTAATTTTAAAATGCTTTTGTACTTGCTGTGGTGAATAATTTTAGCCTCCATATCTTGTCCAATGCATTCATTGCTTTATTTATACAATAAATATAGTGTTATAAAGTGCTTGCCTGTACTTGGCAGTCTTTTTGCATCTGACAGTATCACACTGGACCCCATTCTGCTAAAATAAGCTTTATTTTGGAAAAGGAAATGGTCAAAAGTCAAGTAAATATACTTAAGTATTGAGAACATGAATAATTACAGTGGTAAAAAATAAATAGCATAATGTGATAGAGGCTAAGTGTTGTGATATGTAGGAAGAGGCCTTGTGTGAGCTTTTCATTTCTGTAATACATACCAGAGATACTCAACTTATGGAGAGGAATGTTTTATTTTAGCTCAGAGCTTTGGGGATTTCAGTCCATGTCTGATTGACTAAAAGACCTCTCCCATTTGCCTATCTCTTAGAGCTTCCACTAGCTCCCATTTGCTCCAGGGACAGGGAACCAAGCTTTTAACTGAGCCTTGGCATAAGATTTAGGTGACCAAACCATAGCAGGAGTACTGTGGCTTTCATGAAACAAAAGAAAGTTTTTTGAAGAAGTGGCATTTTAGCTAAGATGTAAAAAATGTTATCACCAATGCAAATATATATTGAAACACTATAAAAGACTTTAAAAATATAATTAAGCATTTGCTCATCATAAAATCTGAAAGCTAAGATCATAACAGTTAAACCTATGATAGTGCAATTAACATTTCAAGTGATACAACTGCAAAGTTGTAGTAATATACCAACTTTCTGATCAAAAGTGTTGCTGGCAATAACTGGCTCTAGAAACACTAGTACCTTAGATTTATTTCCTTCAATATGTTTTTCATCACCTTATACCATTGCTACACTTAAGTTTACTTTTTTAATAATAAAGGAGCTTTAAAACAAATCAGAGTGTGCATGAATCAAAGCATTCATCAAATTATACACAAATATAACTTTCTAGAACAGTTGCTATTCAAGATAACTCGCTGTGATGAGACAAATGCTGTCTATGTGGGTTGTTGAGTATGGTAGACATTTCACTAGTCTTCTATGCCTAGAAAGCACTAAAAATATGAATAATACAACTAAGAAACTGTGTTTTAATAATATATAGCTAAAGTTAAGTAGCTACCTGTGCTAGTGGCCACTGCATTCATAGTGTAGACATGAAGAAATAATTTATTAGAGTCTTGAAACATATGAATCAATACTCTTAGAAAATAGCTGAAGCCATACCTATGGACTATTAAAGGTAAAGGTAAAATTTTAACATCTTTTTTCATAACCCATTAAGACAATATTTTGAATACATTGTCAGCATGATTGTGTATTTATGTGTACAGTTTATCCAGGTTTCTATAAAATTACATTTTCATTTGTCTTGCTTTAGCACAGGCTGACATATTTGTTCCATTCTGTGGCCTCGAAGGTAATGATGCAATGCTCTACAAAGGGAAGTATTGAACCACAACAGTATACAGCAAGCTATTAATCTAAAAAGCATTAGCCTCCATTCCTTTGATGCATTTTATATTTACAGTAATAATTTCCATTATTTTGATTAGTAAAAGGTAAATAAAATAGACTTTGACTAAAGAACAACAAAAAATGTAAGGATCTGCTAGTGAAACTGTAGGTATTGTTAGACTTGCATCTTTTTGTTTGTTTGTTTGTTGTGTTATACAGAGTGTTACTACTCAGTTCTGACTTCTAGGTGATCCAACAGTCTCAGACTTCCTAGTGCAGGGATTACAGGCATGCACCACAATGCCTGATTCTAGATGCTGGGGATCGAACTCAGAACCTTGTGCTTGCCAAGCAGGAGCTTATGCTGTCAAGCTATCTCCCCAGGCCCCTAGACTTTCATCTCTAACAAATCAGAACTGAAAGATAATATAAAATATTACAAAGTAACAGGTACTATATGTTCTTTTAGATCATTGATGATGGGAAAATCAGAATTTTTAATCTTATGAGTAATTATGTCATTTTTATGATTGTTTGCAATTAAGTTTTAGAAAAACTTGAATTAAAGAGCTATGGAAATATATAAAGTTCTCTCACTCACTGATCCCCAAATTAAGATATTGTAGGTGTTGCATGCATGTGCAAAAATTAAAAGTAGAAAAGAGGAATAATGTTTTACATTTCTAAGATTTTTCAGAAACAATATTGATTGCTTTGTTAATTCAACTTGGCAATTCAATATATATATTGAATATATGTATATTGTATATATTGTATAGAAGCCACTAAAGCTTTTAATGAGAAATCTTTCAGTATTCATCTTTAGCACTGAAATAGAACAGTGTGTATTTTGTAAAGCTCTCTATAAGGTGGAAACATTTTTAGTACTAATCAATATAAAATAACTTTTAATTGTCAAGTAATTGACAATTTTGTCTAACGAATTTGAGCAACAATTAGAAATTAAGTGAGCTGGGCCGCATATTACCACCTGACTCACTTTATATATAAATAAACTTGCTAATTCAATACAGCTTTCTCAAATAATTCTCTAAATGTATCCTGAAACAAAACCTTAGCCATAAATGTCTAACATTAAAGAAAAGCCTCAATGTAAAATGATATTAAGGCCGGCAAGGTAGCTCAGCCAACTAAGCACTTGCTTATGTAAGCACAAGGCCAAGGTTTGATACCTGGCACCACATGCCATGCTGGCTCCACCCCTCAGGCACTCTGAGCCAGTGATGGAATCCTGGTGTGGTGGCGCATGCCTGTAATCCCAGCACGGGGGAGGCTGAAAACGGAAAGATTATAAAGTGGGATTTATCTATATTATGAGATGTGTAAGCTAATTGCAATTGCCATTTTGTTTTATTTTTTAACCACACACAAAAAAATCAAGAAAGTGAAAAATTGAAAACTCTGTGAATGGAAATATAACTCTTTATATATAAGCGGAGCACAGAAAAAAACAGATTGATTTGCTCAACTAAACGTGAATTTGAATCTTCCTTAAGAAATACAAGTTACCTAGTCACAAATTACAGTTGATCTTCCAACTATATCTTTAACAAAAATGTTGTAAATAAGCCCAATTTACTATGTGAAACACTATGTATGATTACACAAGCACAACTTTTTCCCACCTGTACAAAAGTGTTGCAACATCTCACCTTTTCTTTCCAACACTGGAAGCCATTCTTGACTCATTCTTTATTATCTGCAATATTTGTTTACTAAGATTCCTCACTGTGGGTTGTGTATAATTCATTCCCTAGCATTTTCTACTTTACCTGACTCAGATGTCTTTTTCCCTCTCTAGTCATTTGAGTTATATATTTTCTTCATAAAATCCCTAACCCTTTAAACTCCTCGTGATCATCTGCCCTTTAGATGTAACACAGTGCCATCTGCGTGTGTTGTACTTTACTTCCTTCTCTCAACTTCTACACTTCAAACAGACACAGGTGATTGTTTAGTCTCTTTCTTTCATTGTGTCTTTGGGTCTTCCAGCAATTGGATATGCTGGCTTCCTCTTCCTTGTCACATTTATGTATAGTTAGAGGTTTCTGTAGTTGTCGTAGATTCTCCTTGGTTACCACCTGACCTTCCCAGCACATGCATCTCCAAGCCGCTGCTACTTGAACTCCTAACTTTTAAGTCTTACTTGCCCTTCTCTCAAGAAGATGCACCCACTTCTGCCCTGGCTCACCACCAACCTGATGAAGCATTGATTATCATTTGCTTCCCTGTGTGGTATGCCAACTTCTTTTGCTGTAATATCTGGGAAGCTTGACTAATGAGCTGATGCCACCCTTCCTCATGATCTCTGGTGTCTGAAAATTCTCCTCATTTATGAAATTGACAGACAAATAAAGGAGCATGCCACAATTTCTTTTATGCCAAAATAACCCCACTACTGTGATCAGCTTCTAATCTTATACAGTATAACAGTTTTATTTCATTCACTCTCTTTCTTCAGACTGGTACTTGTTTAAGATGACTTTTAAATTTTACTCAATCATAACAACAGAATTTTTGGAGGCATTATTATTTAGCTGGAGAATTAAAAGACTAATGCACTTCTTATTTTACAGAAATTTCTCCCTTACTCATTTAACAGTATATTAGGGCTTTCTATTTGCTAACAATTGTAATCATCTCCCTTTTATAGGTTGTCTTAGAATTTGACATTTTACTCTACAGTTAAAGATGCTTGCTGAGGACTTATTTGAGTGTAAGAAAGGGCATTTACCTTTTGAACCCTATTTTCTGTAAATAAAACACAGCAGAACTGTGGCGACAGAAGGAATGTTCTCCAGAGCATATTAGCATAAAGCAATTAGTAATCTTAGTGAGGATTAGTCTCTCTGTTATGGCAACAACTGCGGCTGAACTCTGAAACAACCTCACTTAGGAATCTTTCAGGGTTTCTTGCTTAGCAATTCCTTGGGAATTCTCTGCCCCTTCTAACTGTATCTCTTAGGAACAAATTTCTTATTCAACATAGGCATCTAACAATTTGTTGACAAGTAACTTGATGCCCTTTTGAAGGAAAAATAAATCTTTTCACTGTGACACATTTCCTCCTGGGCAGCCCATTGCCTTGCCCCCTCCTGCTTGAGCTTTTGCATTGTGCTTACCTTTTACTTTTAGTCTGTTGATGAACACTTATCTCGGTCTAATATGTTATTCTTAATACTGACTGCCCTCTCTAATTTGTATGTCTTTCAGCCAGTGAGTTTCCATTTGTGTGGCATGATAAGGTCTCGGGAGAAAAAACAGGTCTGATTTAAAATGAAGGTGAAAATGTACTCCTTGATCTGGTTCAGTCCTTTGACTGTCCTTATATTCTATTTTGAAATGTGTCCCTGTCCCATCCTCCAAAAAATGACTAGGTCTTGACACCCTGGCAAGTGTCACCAGAGCTATAGGATGCTGTGGTCATAAAGAAAGGGTTAACAAGCAGGCCTGATAAGTCTTGGGGTATGGGAAACATAACATCAAATAAATATCCCTAAAGGAAAAGTTTGGTGTGAGCATTAAAGAAAATAAAAAAATTAAAAAGTAAATAAAGAATAATGATGCTCACAGGAAAA
>NW_004524870.1:590315-591290 GCF_000260255.1 Octodon degus | reverse complement strand
TTTCCCTCTAAAACCCAGAACTGCTGGTATAGGAAAAGGAATGAAACCTTTGATATGTTTTCAACACTTAATTACAGGATATATGAATTGAAATTCAGATGACTCTGCCAAGCTTCATAATCTTCAGACCCAATGGAGAATAACAAAAAGTGATGTGGCACGTTATTGCCTTTGCATTGGTATATAAAATTAATTCACTATTTAACAAACTGAAGTATATTTATGATGCCTTTTTAAGTAATTTTTTTTGCTTTATTACATATACTGGTCACTTTCCAAATGAGAGTAGATGCAGAAAGAAACATGGGAAAAGATATGAGAACTTAGAAAGAAAACAGTGTATGTGCAGGGCTTTTTTTCCGCTGGTTTATTTATGTATGGGGGAGCTGTTTTTAGCAAGGGTTTATGTATTTCTCCTGCTGATCTCAAGCTCCCTTTCAGGTCTTTCTATATTAGGACCTGGCCATACTTGTGTGAAAGCATTTCTTTACCATTTATTATTTAGTTACGGAAATTGGGTACTAAAAAAGTATATATGTTATAACATGGGTATTACTGAATTGCATATCCATGAATGTAAATCTTTAAGGTTTAAAACACCGTATGCTTTATGCCAGAATTTTTTTTATGTGAATTAATGAGAAAGTGTTCCATATTGGACACATCACCTTGCCTTTGGTATCTAGATTTTTCACTATTAATTCTCCTAAAAAATAATTATTTTTCAAGTACTGAAGATTAAACTCAGGGGCTTACAATGAAAAACATAGCCAGTACCACTTTGTTTTTCTACATTTTTCCCTGAGACAGACTCACTGAGTCACTAAACTACTAAATTGCCTTGGCTGGACTTGAGTTTGCACTCCTCCTGCCTCAGCATCCCAGTGCTGGATTGTGAGTGTGTGCACCAAAGCCTGGTTTTAAAAATATGAGCTAAAATGTCATTTAGAGACTATAAGAGTCATCACATGGTTT
>NW_004524870.1:587960-590090 GCF_000260255.1 Octodon degus | reverse complement strand
GGTCCCTGATGCTTTTGCTAAGCTTGTTCCAAGTAGGTGCTTTAGACCACTGAGCCATCTCTCCAGCCCCATCACATGGTTTATTGAAAGTAGTAAATGAGATACTCTGAAAATGGTAACTTCGTGTAACTACCACAGACCCAGTGGAAATTCAGAATTTTGACAATAGCTACTTGGAGAATGCTTACTCTCACACAATAGAAGACACAGAAGAAATGGACAGATTCCTAGACAGGTAGAAATTGCCAAAACTGAATCAAGAAGATATAACAACTCTCAATAACAGTCAATAAAATATGAAATGTAATAAAAAAAAACTACCAAGAAAAGTTCACATCCTCATAGGATCACAGCTGAATTCTACAAGAATTTATGGAACAAATGATCCCTATACTCCTCAAACTCTTCAATGAAATTAAAAAGGAAACAATCCTCCCATAATCATTCCTGGAGGCAAGTATTATACTAATACCCAAACCAGGGAAAGACCTAAATAAAAAAGAGAACTACAATCTCCATCATGATCACTGATGCAAAAATCACCAATAAAATCCTAGCAAATGGAATACAGCAAATCATCAAGAAGATTATACACCATGACCAGGTAGGATTCATCCCAGGGATGCAAGGATGGTTCAATATAGGCAAATCTATAAATGTAATACACTATATCAATACAATCAAATCTAAAAACCACATGATCATCTCAATTGATGCAGAAAAGGCTTTTGACAAAGTCCAAACTCATTCATGTTCAAAGTTCTACAGAAAATTGGAAAAGATGGCCTCTACTTCAATCTGATAAAAATCATCTATGACAACCCAAAGGCTAATATAATTCTAAATGAGGAAAAACTAAAATTCTTTACTCTCAGATCTGGTACAAGACAAGGATGTCCTCTATCATCATTCCTATTCAATATAGTTCTGCAAACATTAGCTACAGCCATTAGACAGGCGAGAGAAATAAAAGGAATAAGAATAGGTAAAAGAAGTTAAAATATCATTATTTGCAGATGTTGTGATACTTTACTTGGAAGACCCAAAAAACTCCACCAAGAAGCTACTAGAATTGATACACAAATTCAGTAGCATAGCAGGATACAAAGGCAATACCCCAACGTCAATATCATCCTCTAAACAGATAGCAAACACACTGAGAGGGAAATTATAGAACTAATACCTTTTATAATAGCACCATGGAAAATGAAATACCTTGGAAATAATCTAACTAAAGAAGTCAAAAACACTTTCAAGGAAAATTACGGTACTCTGAAAAAACAGATCATAGAGGATTTCAGAAAGTGGAAAGATATTCCCTGCTCCTGCATAAGAAGAACCAACATTGTGAAGATGGTCATACTCCCAAAATTGCTGTACAGATTTAATGTAATCCCTATCAAACTACCACCAACATACCTTCCAGATCTAGAGAAATTGTTCCTAAAATTTATTTGGAACCAGAAAAGATCTAGAATAGCAAAGGCAATCCCTGGGAATAAAGACAAGGCAGGAGGCATTAAAATTCCTGACTTGAAATTATGTTACAAGGCTACAGTGATAAAATCAGCATGGTACTGGCCAGGAAATAGACCTGAGGATCAATGGAATAGTTTAGAAGATGCAGAAGCCTCTATGAATACACTCAGCCACCTTATCTTCAACAAAGGTGTCAAACATGCTGACTGGAAGAAAGATAGCCTGTTCAACAAAAGGTGCTGGAAAAACGGACTCTCTACATGCCCAAAACTAAAACTTGACCCAGGTCTATCACCATGCACTAAGCTAAAGTCAAAATGGATTAATGATCTAAACATTAAAACAGAAACATTTCATCTCCTGGAAGAGAAAGTAGGAGGAACTCTTGAAGACATAGGGGTAAGCAAAGAGTTCATGAACAAAAATCAAATCGCACGGGAAACACTTGAAAGAATTAACAACTGAGATCTCTTCTTATTGAGAAGATTTTGCACATCAAAAGAAATTACCAGAGAAGTAAAAAGACAACCCACGAATTTTGAAAAAAAACTTAACTAATAAGCATTCAGCAAAGGTCCGCGCTCTAGAATTTATAAAGAACTGAAAACCATTAGAGCCACAAAACTTAATGACCCAGTCCAGAAATCAGCA
>NW_004524870.1:585442-587250 GCF_000260255.1 Octodon degus | reverse complement strand
TATCCCCTTTTCTTGTTTAGTTCTGTTATTTGAATATTATAGGTGTGTAAACTCAGCAAAATATTCTAAAAGAGTCCAGTAGTCCATAATAGTATTAGGTCTTCCACTTCACTGGCAAGGTCAGAAATTGTTGACCTGAGTCCCCTACAACTCAACATAATAGCATGGCTTTACTTCTTATACTTCTTTTTTATACTTTTCTGCTGATGATTAAGACCAAAGTAAAGCAGGACCTATGCAACAAGAGTCCAGGGACTTTTATAGTGTAAAACCACATGGGGCTAAGGTATAGAGGAAGGGCTTTAGCTTAGGTGGATGTGTGGTGGGACAAAACTATGGTCAACCAATGGGATTGCAAGCACAATTGCTCAGGTAAAGTTGATTACACCCATGACCAAATGGGGAAGCAAGTCAGGAGTAAAGGGGCATGAATATGGGACAGAGTTTTTTCCTGTTAGGGGCTGGAATGTGGCACAGGGTCTCTTGCTGTTGGGGGTTTGGGCTAGTGACTCATTTGGGTATTTTCAGGTGATTGATACCTATTTAGAATATCAATCCCAGGTTCTACTCTTTTAGCATTTGTTTGGCCTAGAGGTCTTTTAGGTCTGGTTCACAGCAGGAGCATCTGCCCCTCCCACAGTTGTAAGGCATCTTGTCTTTGGTGCTGTCTCCTTTGTGGGCCTGGCCCTGTCTTACTGTCTTTAATATTTTATCTAATTCAGCTGCCTGCAATACAACCATTATGGAAATCAGTGTGGAGAC
The DNA here is from genome assembly GCF_000260255.1 of Octodon degus. NCBI lineage: Eukaryota > Metazoa > Chordata > Mammalia > Rodentia > Octodontidae > Octodon > Octodon degus. The sequence continues at coordinate 586,488 of NW_004524870.1, read as the reverse complement.
TCCTTAAGAAACTAGGGTTGGAAATCCCATTCAACGCAGCTATCCTCCTACTGGGAATTTTCCAAGAGGAACTGAAAATGTCATCTCATGGTGATATATGTGTACCTATTTTATAGCAGCACAATATATGATAGCTAAATCTTGGAAACAACCAAGATGCCTGTTACCTGAGGAATGGATGAAAAGATGCAGGATTTTTATACAATGGGGTATTACTCAGCTATAAAGAATGTTAAACTTGAAGCCTTTATATTTCAGTGGATGCTACTTGAAGATATACTCATGAGTGAAATAAACCAAACCCACATGTGTAAATATCATCTAGTCACCCTAGTATAAGAACTCAAAAGAAGAAATAAAAATAAAAAGGTATAACACAATTAAAAGTAAAGCAAGAAAGTGAAGATTAGACATCAAAGAGAGGGCAAGGTGAAAAGCTAGGAAGTATGACAGGCCAAAGCCATACATTTATACACACAAGATGGGTCAGGTGGTAATGATCCTAAAAAACATGAGCAAGTTTTTGACACTAGTAATTAATTGGCAGAATTCTCACCCTGACTAACCATGTATGCTGATACCTGTGAACTAAGCAACTGCACTGAAGACAGCAATATGTAATGGTAGGGTCATCCTTGGAATGCCTGTCATCCTGGTCTTCTAAATATGTACTGCTTATGACATACCAATGATTGCCATACTGTCTCTCAAGTAAATGTTTGTTCGTTTGTTTAAAAGGGTAATAAAAGAAAATAAGAGACAAGAAAAAAAATCACAGGACTGTCCTGCTTCCATGCTTTATATGGTTAAATTTCTAAATTTCTGTATAAAAATATGTAATTGTTTATTCATATTTTTAAATACTTTTTTATTTTTTAATGTTTTTCTTCATATTCTTTAGGAACTTAAAGGTTAACATACCAATACTTGATGGAAAATTCCTGTTCTATGTTATGCCAGTGATGTTTGATATTCAGACAGATAGGTTAAACCAAACTGCATATGTTGTAGCGTAATTATAAACTTCTCTTCTGGAGGGTTAACAA
>NW_004524870.1:560300-584307 GCF_000260255.1 Octodon degus | reverse complement strand
AAAAAAAAAAAAAAAAAAAAAGAGATATGTATATTGAAGTAAACTTAAAATCCAAATATTAACACAAGCTTCATGAAAATAAACACATTGAGGGAAATTCCAGAATTATGACTACAGAAATGGCTTACCTAAATGAATGCCTTGTGAATCTGTTATTTCCTTTTACTACTATAGTGAGTTTGTATTTTGCACATTTTTGCAAAAGTGCAGGCACTGTCCAAAGTGCTTGACCTACTGAGATGCATTTCTGCATCATTTCTCTCAGAATCACTTTAGGACCGTCTTGGATTAATGAGCCTTGAAAGTCGTTCTTGCAAAATCTTTGCAGATATTCATGACAGTCTTCATGAAAAAAATATATCCTAATGGTTGCTTTGAGCATGTTTCTTCCTAATGTTTATGTTATATACCAAAATGTGACTTGTGCCATCTGCTGTGGTAAGGTGAGGATAGTTTCCCAGAATGACACCGTCTTTACTGGATACACCTTATTAAGCATCAGTAGTGGTTTTTTTTAAGTTATAATCTTATTTTTTCTTTTCCTATGTGGAAAAATGTACACCTAATTTAATGTGAATAGCTTTGTTTTCTTTTTTTAAAAATGCTGTAGTGCTTTTTATAATTCTCTATATAGTCAGGGAGCCCAAAAACAATAATTTAATGTGGAATTTAATTAAATTATAGTAAATTTTTTTATGCAACCCCAATGTTCAGTTTTCAACTTTCAAATGAATGTAGAATGTGGTCAAATGAAGAAACTATACCAAGAAAATACAAAGACACTCTGCCCTCCTGCCTAGATCTCCACAGCTGCTCTTGCCCCCCTGCCTCCCTAGGTCTAGCTCCTCTGGGTCTGGCTCCCAGGGGCTTCCTGCTGGACAGAGCGTCTAGGGCATGCTGCACACATCTCTCTCTCTCTGCTCCCAAAGACCTTCCTTTACCTTTTAAGCAGTCATGCAGTTGCTTTCCCCATATGCCTGCCTGGCTGTACAATTTTCTTTCTTTCCCCATTGGTGCATATCTTATGTCTCCTTGGCACATGATCATCCCTCAGAAACAACTCAGGATTGCTTGTGATCACAGTCAGTATGTATGTATGTAACTTATTTTCTTCGCAGCCAGGGAAAACCTTTTATTATTATGTCACCCTAAGTAAATCAGTTTGTTATCCACACTAAGCAGTTACCTAGGCTTGAGGAATCTCAAATATAGTGTTATTCATCCTGTGGTGCTTTGCTGAAAATATAGAAAGAGCTCTCCGTTAAGTGCATGTTTGTTTCCTATAAAATCCAGGGACAGTTCTCAATACCTCAATGTTGACAATTTAGTGATAAACAGAAACATGCTGTCCCTTTTCTGGTGTGGCACATAGAGTGATGAAGCAGAAGGACATCATTGAGGCACACATGGATTTATAGACACACACACCAACTCCACAAGGGCTAGGAAGAGAACATAGAAATACCAAGAAAGAGTCTCGCAGTGTATCTTAGTTTCTGTAGGCTGCTGTAACAAAATGTCGTAAACAAAGCGATCTATAAACAGCAGATACGTACTCCTCACAGTTCTGTGTCTGATGAGGGCCCACTTTCTCATAGATAGCTGCCTCCGGCGGTGTTCTTTTACAGGGGGAGGAGGAAGGGATCGCTCTGAAACTTCCTTTGTAAGGCCACTAACTAGATTCATGGAGGCTGCATCCTCATGAAAAAATAATGCCCCTTCACAACACCTCCTCCTTTACAGGTTAGGATTTCAGCATTTGAATTTAGGGCTAATTTTCCAGTCGAGATTAAAAGGAGGAAATTGTGAGAAAGGGAAGGAACATTAAACATTCAAAGTAGAGCAAATTATGTGAAGAAGAGATTCAGTCTGTCCAGAAGCCATAAGAAAACTACTGTAACTGGGATACAAGTGCGTGTGGAGGATGCGAGGAACCCAGTGGGAGTGCAGACCAGGCCCAGCTTTGAATTTCATTCTTGATGAGTAAGAGGCCACTCAGAGACCTTGAGATAGCACGGCAGCTCAGAGAATAATGTTAGCGATGAGTTATGGGATGCTATTTCAGAAATGAGAAGGTTAGGTCAAGACAAGAGTGGCCAGTTAGGGTAGGGTCTGAAAATGAATTTTGACACCTAGGAACTGGTTTGAGACAAGTTATGAGTCACATAATGACCCTGTGGATCCAAGAGAAGTGAAAGTAGATTAGTTCTAATTATTATTTTCACTTGTCCAGAAAACAGCATCCTCTGCAATGATATATCAATGACATTATAACTTCATCTTCAAATGTCAAAGACACTTTAGTTTTTTATCTAGCTCTCAGTGAACACCATGCCTGCTGTAAGTTGGAATTTTAAAGAGAGTAGAAGGGAGGTGATTTAAATTTCTCCACTCTGTTACTGGCTCATTGCGGATGCAGTAAAATACTGAGAGGGCTTATCTCTAAGAAAACACAAAATGGTTTTCACAGGTCCCATGCTACACAAAAAGATAAGTTGATATGTAAGACCATAAATACTTTTATCTTAAGTTAAATATTTGTATTTGAGCACAAATTCACCAAGTTTGGTTGTTATCAAACCATGTTTTATTTTCATAAGCTTACTTTGTGGATGTGCTAGTAGTGGATGTTATTATTATTTTGTTATTGCTATTATTTCATTTACTGTAGCTTTTCTCCTCCTTTTGCAACACTAAAATAGCAGATTTTCAACTCCACAGAGGTTGTTCCTTTTCCTTTCTTATCAGCTAAAGTCAAAACAAAACTTACAGTGTTTGGTAAGGATGAAAACAGAGGTATTTTTCCTACATGCTTCAAGGATAATATCATAGACTTCTAGAAGAGGTTCTCTTTAATTCTTCCAAAAAGAATACACATTGTTTATTTATAAAAATCTAGTAGGTTCTTAGTCATTTTAATTTATTGTTTCATAGACACACTAAAATAATTTAACAAATATATTTTATTTGGTGATTGGCACCATCGTATATCTAATTACAAGCCCCTAATGCTCCCTTCCAGGATCAGTGGTTTTTCGAGAGAGAAACAACAGGGTGATAGATGGATACTTTATGCAAATTACTTACTTTAGACAAAAAAGTAGGGTGTTTTTCTTTAAATAATTAAATTATCATTTTCTTACATTCTTTACCAGTAAGTCTCTGATCTATACACCCACATGTATTTCCCCCGACCATAATCTTTTTTTTTCTTTGCAAAATTCAGTAACTTTGCATTTTAAAATCCGTTCAATTTTTCTACTACATATTGATAAAATCTTTATTAATTTAACCTGCCAAGTAGAAGGATAATTATAAGAAAAAGTTGATAACATGAGATCTTGGAGGGAAAGAGCTACATGACTGGATTCTGAAAAGTAAACAATGTAAGAGCTAAAACCTTGAACAGAAACACAAACATAAAATGTGGTTTGGGTAATTTCACCATAATACTAAAGAAATGAAAACCCAAACATAAGTGCTACTAGTTTCCCCACCCACAAAAGCTCATTATGTTTAGTACAGTGGCGATCATGACAGGAGGTAAATGTGAGTTTCCAATTAACTCAGGGGCGAGTCTCTTGACCAAGGTGACACAGATATTGTGGAACAGACCAAGACGGGAACATGAACACAGAGCTCTCAATTAAGCTACCTCTTCCTATCTACATAACAGGGATCACTAGACAATCCATGATAACTGGTAGACTTTTTAAAGGCAAACTTTACTTTTACCATATTACCTGAAATCTACAAATCATCGGTGCATTGTGTGTGTGTGTGTGTGTGTGTGTGTGTGTGTGTGTGTGTAATTGAGGAACCCTAGGAAGTTCAGTCAAGCCAACCTTTCCTTACTCATAAACATGGGAAAACTCCAATTCATCATTTATTGACCTCTGTTTTAGAAGAACAGAGAAAGAAAGAGGACAAAGAATTTAAACTGACGGGTTAATAAGTCATGCTTGTCTAGTAGAAATAATTAATGGTTATATGAGTTTGTATGTACATAAATTTGAAGTGAAGTTTAAAAAATGAAATAAAATTTGATGTATTGTATTTTATTTTATTTTATATATCTAGTACAAGATCTACAGGGTCTCACTATGTAGACAGGACTCATAGTGGTCCTCCTGTTTTCAGCCTCCCAAGCACTAGGATTACAGGTGCACACCACCACATCCAGTCTCAGTCTCCATCACAGCGCACCCCAGGGGTGGGCTGGCAGGGCACCCCAGCCCCTGTACTCTGCTTAATCAGGTGTTTTAGTCCTCCAAGCTATCTGCAAGCCTGATATATTGGATTTTAAATTTACCTTGCATTCCAACATTAAAGCACTTTGAATAGATCTTAGTTTATTCTGAAATATTTAATAGGAAAATACCCAATGTCATAAGTGATATTTTTGGTATTTTTTAAGGTCCTGTGCTTTTTTTTCCTATTGTTGTTTGTTTGCTTTGTTGATTGCTTGCTTTTATTCCATTAATATTTTTTTGAAATACATCATTGGTAGGCAAATTAATAATTCAGCAACTTTATAAACACAATAGACTAAATCATATGTTTCTCTTTAAAAATAAGCATCTATAGGTAACCCATAGAATGATTGAGAGATATAAAGTCTATCATGTTAGAAGATAGCTGAGGCATTTCACCACAACAAAAATCTTCGGCAATAATTCGTTTTTAAAGATGAATTTGATCATTTAGATAGTCATTGTTGAGTGAAGTAGGACCCACTGAATGACTCCAAATGTGCTAGGTTTATAATTACACGTGAACACAGGTGCGACCTGGGCACAGCAGCGGCACTTGTTCCCTAGGCAGTCCCCAACATTTTAGGTGTGGAGATGTCACGTGTGCAGAAGTGTGAGGATGCCCGGTAGGATGCCCAGGAGCCACGCTGCTTTTCTCTTTTTCAGGAAGCTCATTTGCATCCTCGTTCTGGAAGGACTTGTTTGTGCTACTTCTATTTTCCAGACAGAAAGCCTTGGGGATAATTTAATATGACCAGATCAAGTACTTTGACGTTACGTTTTTAACCACTCTGTATGGCTTGAAGACTGGGGAGTTGTTCATTTCAGAACATTGCGTGATGATTACTGCGAGGCTGTTAAGCCCTTGCTCTGTTTGGCTGTAGGACGAGGCTAGCTTAGCTCTGAAACTGTCCAGTCACAGCTGGTGTGGCGTCCACATGTCTTTTGACTGACGATTTTGCTCCATTTCCAGGATCAGTGGTTCTGGCGAGTAAGAAACAACAGGGTGATGGACGGATACCCCATGCACATTGCTTACTTCTGGCGGGGACTGCCTCCCAGTATCGATGCAGTGTATGAAAACAGTGATGGAAATTTTGTCTTCTTTAAGGGTAAGGCTCTTTTCTATATCTGGATGTGTTATATTTTGATCATTTTTTCCCAGCGCTCTGAGGCATGTATATAGGTGAACATGTAAAACCTCTTGAGTAAGATTAGTGAATAAATTTTATGAAAGAAATTGTATATTAGTTACACAATTTAAATATAAAGAAATTTTAAAGTTTTATTCTTTCTCTCATATAGTATTTTTATGTATACATCATCATAAATAACTTGGAATTTGGAAAACAATTTAGTAAGAGTTTCAAACTACCCATTAAAATGAAATTGAACTCTTGGAATGTATTCTACCTTTACAAATTATGTATTTAAAAAAGAGAGTAATTCATTCATTATAACATTATATAGGTTCTGAAGTTATGTCACCAAGTTTGAATGCTTATGTTCATGACATGTGTGAGTCATGAGATTAGGATATAGGGATTACAGGCATGTGCCACCACGCTAGGGTTCAATGACTGGCATGGCGTACCAGGAGCTCCAGGGCCCACATGGCATGCAGTACTGGAGATTGAACACGGGTCCTTGCACGTCCCAGGCAGGTGATTAGATCACTGAGCTATATCCCCAGCCCAGAAAGCATATTGGGAAATATTCTACTTTTTAGAACATATATACTTGGCTTCCTAGTATTCAAAATAAATAAATAACCATCTTTCCTTTGTTTAAATCTGTCTTGAATTTTCTGTGTGATGTTAGAGTATGTAGAGTTGCTTACTATTATTATGCAGTGAAATCTTATTTCGTAATTTAACTGCATATATAATCTTCAAACCCCAGCCTAATATAATCAGTTTATAAAATAATTTCCATTACACTAAGAACATACTCATAAAAGCAAGGGTTGCTTATAAGAAACAGAATGCACACAATTATCAGCATTGTGAAATTTATGGTCTATTATTTAGGCAATGAATTTAATAGAACAAGTACCACTAAATGTGCATGCCAAAGCAAGCTCTCTGGTAAAGTGGATACCATGAAGTCTGTTCTCTCCTCAAAAATGACTGCTATATACAGCATAAACCTCAGGTCTGTGCCAGTAATGACAAGAACAAGAACCAAAAGGTGCTGGAGGACTAGGGGAACTGTGGGGTCACCTGAGCTGAGCTGCGCTAAGCTGAGCTGAGGAGAATGTGCATGTGGAAGGAACATGACTGGACACTTCTCCAATAGCCAGAAGGACCAAAAAGAGCTTAAATAAAGACATAATTCGAAGGAAGGAAAAGGAATCTTATCCCAAAAAACTAAGTCTCTCAGAATCATACTAGTAGAGTTTGTGCAGACAATAAGGGTAGTGAAAGCAGAATCTGGAAAACAATTTAATAAGAGATTCAAAGTACCTTTTGAAATGACACGAAATATTTGGAATGCATCCCATCTTTATGTATTGTTTCTTGACAAAGGAGTGGGAGCAGTACATTCATTATAAGATTATGTAGCTTCTGAAGTCATATTACCAATTTTGAACACATACTGGCTCCCTGAATTGGGCAACGGTTTTATTTACCTCAGCTTCCTCATGTGGAAAATGAGGTTTGTATTCCCCTACACAGGATTCTTTTGAGGTCTAAATTATTACTGCATGTCAGATCCTTGGTGCATGTGTGCTCTTACTAAATGCCAGCCACTGCTGCAACGTGGAAGAGCACCAGTAGTACTATTGCCTTCTTGTTCTGTAATGAATGCATCAATGCAGGCACACATAGTATGCCACTATGGACAAAGCAGGTACGCCACCTACGGGCTGTGACTCTCAGGCAGCTGTCTGGACATTTCTCTCCCTTATACCTTTTTAGTCCCGACAGTAGCAGCAAAAACCAGGAGGGAGGTCTCTTCTCATCCCTAGATCAATAGAGCTCTCTGACAAAATGCCTGAGGAGAAACTGCCACAGCGTCAAAGTCCCTGCCACACAGCTCATGAGTGCCTCAGGGCTCTTCCTCGCTCACTGGTGGAATGGCTGGCTTCTTTCATCTCTCATCAGCCAGCAGAAGAGCCTGACCTCACGACACCCCCAACACCCTAAGTGAAGCCTCCCAACTGGCACACAGTGCTGGTCAAATATACAAAAACCATCCACAAATATTCAAATGTAATTTCACTCTGAGCTCTTGAATCTTGTTTGTATTTTTTTGACACAGCTGTATTTTTAGTTCTCAAACAAGACTCCGTGCATAGGAGGGGCTCAAAAATCATTTACTAAAACACAGTATCAGTAAATACCGATTCAGTTTAGTAAGACGCTTCTTTTATGGTGCTGACAATGGCAATAACTTTGTTGCTTATAACAGAATTATTTAACTTCTAATGTTGTGCATGTCTTTTTTAGGGGAAGGTTGTGGGAGTGGTCTCAGGAATCAAACTCAAGACTTCTGCATGCCAGGCAGGCACTTGAGCCACTGAGCTATATTCCCAGCTGTTATGCCTGTCATGGTCTCTTCTGATGGCATTATCCATAGCAAGAAATGTCCTGCCTTAGAACCTTGGTCACTGCTGCTTGCTTCCTCCAGCTCCCTTTCGCTACTATTTTTTAGTAAACCTCGCAAGGCCTGCTGGGACGGAGCTCTCCTGCTCTGAACACACTGCTATCCACAGGGGTCCAAAGCTCTGCATATTGCCACCCAGATAACCTGTGTCCCTAGTGAATGCTTTACTGCAAGCAGCAGGGAAGTAGGAACCCCAAGGCTGAGGTTTCTCTATCCTTACCTTCACCACCACCCAAATGACTGTCTCTTCTTAACAAGTGTTTTTGTGGCCTTTATCATTTAAAAAAGATACTCAGAAGTTCCTATACCTTCACTCCTAAGGTTGCCACCCCCTTTTAGCCCATGAGCTGGGAGCCCACACACACCACTTCTGGCAGCCCAACGCTCTTCCTTACTGCCCTTTGCTATCCGCCATCTGATGGACCGCATAGGCATTTCCTCCATGCACTGCTTATGTACCCTTCCTGCTAGTGCAGCAGCCCCGTGAGGGAAAGACCTTCTTGTTCTTTCTCTCTCTTAAACTAGTATTTGAAAAAAAACCTTTTTTGTTACCAGGAAATAATAACTATTTTATATATTGTAGTCCATTATAATCCATAATTATTTTGGATTCAACTTGCCCATTTGGACTGGAGCGATGGCTTAGTGGCATAAGCGTCAGCCTAGCAAGTGCAAAGTCCCAAGTGTGATCCCCAGTACCGCATGCCCTGCTGGCCCCAGAACGAGGTGTGGTGGTGTACACCTGTAATCCCAGCACTAGGGAGGCTGAGACAGGAGCATCACTATGAGTCAGCTGTGTAGCAAGACCCTGTATAAAACAATAGCAACAAAGACAATAAACTGCATATTTGTACTGAGCTGCGTCCCTAATGCATTTATTTATTATTTATTATTTATTTATTTATTGTATTTTAGGGAAGGGTCCACCAGGTGTTCAGGTCTCACCACTAGATCGGACTCGTAGTGATCTGCCTGTTTACAGCCTCCCAAGAGCTGGGATTACAGGTGTGTGCCACCATGCCCAGACTCAGTTGCCATCTCAGCATGCCCTGGGGGCAGGGCTGGCATGGCAGGCCCTGGGATCGAACACCCAGCCCCTGTGCCTGCTTGCAAGTGCTTTAATCTCCTGAGTTGTTTGGCTGGCACTCTATTTCATTTTTTAGACAGGGTCTTTCTAAGTCACCATGTTGTCCAGGCTCGGCTCAAACTTACAGTGTCCCTGCCTGAGCCTTCTGGAAATCTGAGGTTATGGGAGTGTGCTACCACAGTCTACTATGTGCTTGTTTAACTTTTCAAAAATATAAAAGCAGTCTTTACATTAGAGACTGCGGCACCAGGGATCACACTCAGGACCTTGCCCTTGTCAGACAGTCACGTCTGCTGCTGAGCTATCTCCTGTATCTTGGGGCAGAGACTGGAGAACAGCGTAGAGGCCCTGAGATCAGCAGGTAGACCAACCCTGTAAAGACTTGAGAGAACACAGTTTGGGGAATGTTTAAGGAAACTGTAAGCCAGAAAAGCACTAGCGTGGGCAAAGGAGCAGCATCAGGCTGCTGAACCACTGAGAGTTCGACAGTACCTGCTCCCCCCAGTCACATTTTCTTGAGCACTGGGTAGAGAACTATGAAGTCTTGCTACAGCAGTGAGGAGCACTTAACTAGGCATGAGCACTGCCTTGGTGCTGCCCAACAAATATTCAGAGTAAGTGTTCGAATCATTACCAAGTCATGATGCTAGGACAAAGCTCATGAATATTTACAAGGAGTGCAGGTGAGATAGATCAGCAGACTAAGTGCCTGCTTAGGCAAGCCCAAGGACCAGGGTTCAACCCCAGGCACCACATGCCACGCCCATTCCCCATCCCCTGGCATGCTGAGCCGGCTGCTGAGACCAGCTGTGGTGGTACACCTTATAACCCCTGTGCTGGGGAGGTTGAAAACAGGAGGACCACTATGAGGTTGAGCTGGGTAGTGAAACCCTGGACCAACTACATTAAAAACAAAAAAGAATATTTACAAGGATACAAACTTGTGGACCCAGAAATATAAAGCATATAATATAGTGGCAATTTGGTTTTTATAAACTTAATTCTGGAAGACAAGGTCACGTTCATGTTTGTCATCTGATACAGAGTTCCCAAAGAAGAATAAAATTTTGCCAAATGCTTCTGTTTGTGAACCAAATTGTTTGCAAACTAATGATTTCATGAAATAAGGTCCCACTGCTTATTTGGCAGTCCCTACAAGATCAGGAACAAGACAAGGATGTTGACCTGTATCAAGTCCAGACAATATTTTGTGAGAAGTTTTATCAAGTATAAAAAGGGAATGACTTTATTTGTTTGTTTGTTTGTTTATTTATTTATTTTGACTGGCTCAGCCCACCCTTAGGGCAGGGCTGGCAGGGCATGTGGTGACAGGGATTGAACCATGGTCCACTGCAGCTGCCTATGCTTGCCTAAGCAGGCGCTGTAGACCGCTGAGCTATCTCGCTGGCCCAAAATGGAATGACTTTAAATAGGAAGCATCCATATCAGTGAGAAATAAAACTTTATTCACAGTCCAACATGATTGTCTGTGCAGAAATAAGATGCAGTGAATCAAAAATCATCTCAATTTGACAAGAGTTTGGCAAGGTTGATGAGATAAACTACACAAATTTTATTTTTCTTTATGTGTATTTTCAAGAACTGTGAAGGATCTGAGATTCTACCTTTAGGATAAGCTAATGGCATTATCTTTCTCACTTTTGTGGGTGTTGGCAGAAGACATAAACCCCTCAGACAGAGGAAGGGACACAGACAAAATTGTGGCTATCGTTGTTCCCGTAGGTTCCCTGACAAAAAATGACAGGTAACTTGCGTGCACATAATCAGTTTTATTGCAGAAAAAAGCCTCAAACTTAAAGAACTTGAAGGTTTGTGATAAGAAATAAGCTTGCCTGTATTTCTTTTTTCCTGAAGGAAGACATTTTCTTTGTTTTTCTAGACAAATCTGACTTTCTCTTTTCCGTAGAAGGAGAAAGTACCTTTATTACCCAAGATCATTTGGTATACAAGTTATTTTTAGAATTGTGTTACAGAACAAAGGCAGTCAGTGCCACTGCTTGCAGGACATACTGAAAGGCAGAAACCTATGGAGAACCGTCTCCCATCACACACTACCAAAAAACAATGAGGTGTTGGAAAAAATTAAAGTCACTATATATATATATATATATATATATATATATATATATATATATATATTATTCATTACAAAACTTTACTAAATGAAAGTAAATAAGACTTATATGATTCTACAAATATATTCATGGGTTAGGACACTAAATATTTTTACACTCTGAAATCTTACCAAGGTGATCTATTAAGTCATTGCAATGATAACCATAATATTTCCAAGTTTTTTCATAGTAATGAATGGACTGATTCTAAAATCTTTATGCAAAATGCCCAAAATAAATGAAGCCACTTTGAACTTAGTACTTGATTTTCAAGTCTTATTTTAAATCCATAGTAATTATGATAGCATATCATAGGCAAAGGCGTAAAGGCAGACTAAATTATTCAGAATATGACAGACTTCAAGAAAAGACTTAACTATATGTGAAAAAGTAATTTTTTATTTCAGATATTTTATTTGAAAAGTACGGGGAAGACTCACTGCCCAGGATATCCAGCAACAAAACCACTGATATCCATATTCAAAAAGCAATCACTAGTCCACACATTCCACTTAATACAAATAATAATTCAGAATGGGATTACCCTCAACTTAAACACTAAAAAGTCAAAATTATGATTCCCAAAAGAAAAATAAGTTGAAATTTAAAATATCTGTTAAAATTTTAGGAGAATAAAGATAAGCTACACACAAAATACAACACTTACCAAGCATATGTAGAGTGCAGAATACATAATGAATTCTCAGAATGCAGTAAAAATAATACAATTTGCAAACAAATTATTTGAGTAAAAATTGCACCAAGGTTGATATACACATGGAAGATCAGCACATAACAAGGTGCTTTATCTGTTGTGTCCATTAGGGAAAAGTAAATGAAAATCACCATGAGGTACCGCTAGGGACCAGGTAAAATGGATAAAATGTAAATGACTAGCAATACTGGTAAGAACTGAAGAGAAAATGTGGCTTTCCTTAGCAGTTTGTTTGAATATAGAACAGCACAGGCTAGAAACCAGCTCAGCGCACCTGTAATTGTAATTTCACAAACTGGCAACAACTTGGCCTTAATATGTGAACAGATAAACAAGCATAGTATAAAACATATAATTTCAATTTAATTTTAGGTATGTTAACGGCCATGTTTTGAATATTCTCCTCATTCCTATTTTATGTTGCTCATCTTCATTTGATTTTTGCTCCTCAATTTCCTTGATCTTGCTTTTATGCAGTTCGGGCTTTGCTATTGTGTTTCATGTTTCCTATAAAAGCACTGGCATTTTTTGCAAAGTGAAGCAAGATACAAGGAAGTAGATGAATATTTTAAACAACATTTTCTTTTCAACTCACATACTGTGTGGTTCTGTTTTGCATTGTATTTCCTTTTGGAAGTTTTTCTTTTTCTTTTGGCAGAACCAGGGATTGAACTCAGGCCCTTGCGCTTGCCAGGGAAGCACTTATTCCATTGAGTCATCTCCCTGGCCCCGGTATTTCCTTTTGACTGCAAATTTTTTCCTTGAAAGAAGCCATACGTGTCATCCCTTGCCAGACAGGGTGCTCCGCAGTGCTCCTGCTTGTTTCTGAACATGAGGCTAGATGTCCAAGTAGCAGACTTTCTCACTGAATGACAGCGGGCTCGTGGTTTAGAATATGCGAATATCATTTGGCATATTTAAAGTCGTGGTGTCTGTACAAACTCCCTTTCATCTCTCTACTTGACATTTGACAGGCAACACTGAGTTCTTCTCCTTTATTCATGCTTGTAAGGTTGTTGGTTTAGTTAGAGAGACACAGAAATAGAAAATATATCACAGTTCAAGGAACTCACACGCTTTTCTTCAGAAACTGAATTGCTATGTGTGCTGTTCTATTCAGCTATTCTATTAGTGCTCAGGTATCTTTAATATGATAGAATGATGTTTTGTTAGCACAGTCAAACCAGATGTTAACTTTTTAATTGCTCAGTGTGGTGAAACTAACTTTCAAACTTTGGCACTTATTCAAAATTCTTGAGGGATCTAACTATGCACAATGTCAACATTAAAACATATTCCATACATGGAGCACTATCATGAACCGATACACAGAAGCATTTATTATTGGCATGGTGAGTAAATCCAACCAGTGAAATACTGTGTTATGTGATAATCATAAATACCACCTACTGAACATCATGAGCCAGATACATGGGGAATATATTTGAAGTCTCATTATTTTCAGTCTCCTGAGTCTCAGTTGTCATGTAGGAATTAGGCAGGCGATGGCCAGTGACTCGTGCAGGCCTCGCAGCTTGTAATTGGTGGAGTTATCTTTCCCCACTTATCTGACTTCAAACGGACTCATTGTTCTTCTAAACCAAGAATCCAACAATAATAATTGCTTTGTGACATTTTCTTAAAGTCTTTGAAATACTCTCAAAGAACATATCAATTTTCAATATTAATTAGTCCTATAAAATTTACTGAGCAATGAAACTGGTTTTTGTGCACTGGAAAAAAAATCCAGCCAGGAAAGATGTATTTCCATCTTTTTTTTTTTTTTTTTTTCAGAACCGGGAATTGAACTCAGGCCCTTGCACTTGCCAGACGAGCGCTTATTCCACCGAGCCATCTCCCTGGCCCCTATTTCCATCTTTTCTATAAAAGTCCACACAGAAAATGCCTTATTCTTTGTGGACACAGACAAGCTGTTACTAGGCATGGCTGTTATTTACAAAGACAGGCAGTAGCTAGTGTCCTTCATTTACTGACCATTGTTATAAAGGAGATAGAATATATAGATGTTTAAGGAGAGTCTTGAGGACTCTAGCGAACAAATATGTGGTTGATTTATTTTTTGTTTACTGTAAGAAGGCTCAAAGGTATCTGATGACTGAGGATAGAATAATAAGCATGAACAGAATATAGTGGATTACTTAATAAGCAATTCTATTAATAAATGTAGAGTGATTAGTTGACAAGGGGAGAGGAAGCAGGAAATCATTAGCAATTCTGAATGCCAGACAGAGTGTGAAGCTGTTGTATGCAGAGTCAATTTAAGATAGTAAGATGAGCGCTAAATTAAGAGAACCATGCTTTAGTACGGAACTCTCAATTGCTTGTACAGCTTTAGGCACATCATTTCTTTGACCTGTTAAATGATGAAGGTATCAGGCTGGATTCTAAACCATTTGTCTTATTTACCCTGTCTGGACAAAGTCATACACTCCTATCTCCACCAGTGACTCAGCCATAGGGTGTCAGGAAAGCACATGTGAAGTGTAACCTTAGAGTAGACACTGTCCTCTTGATTAAAATATAAAAAGGACAAATGTGATTAGATATTTCCTAACTCTTCTAGGGAATAACATGTAGTTTAATACCTCATAGGATTATTTTCTTAATATCTTTATCCTCTCCCAGCCTGGGAGCTTCCACAAGAGCCAGCACTGTGTTGCCTCTCTCCCTATACCTGTACCTGCTACTTCAGTGACTGTCACAGGCATTAAATAGCCTACATCAAGGAGTAGGTGAGATAGCTCAGTGATCTAAAGCACCTGCTTAGGCAAGCTTAGGCAAGTGTGCAGGGACTGTGGTTGGATCCTGGGCACCATATGCTGTGCCAGCCCTGCCCCCAGGGTGGGCTATGCTAGACACACATTCAAAAAAAGCTAACACTAAGGGCTGGCAAGATAGCTCAGCGGACTAAGCCCCTACTTAGGCAAACTTAGGGATGAGGATTCGATCCTTGGTACCACCTGCCACCCTGGCCCTGCCCCCGGATGTGCTCAGCTGGCCACCAAGACCTGGCATGGTGGCACATGCCTGTAATCCCAGTTCTGGAAAGGCTAAAAACAGGACCACTACAAGTCTGACCTGCATAGTGAGACCCTGTACCAAATACATAAAAAGAAAAAAAGCTAATGTTGGATGAATGGATGCAGGGATGGATGCTTGGATGAATGGATGGATTGGCACATGGATGAAACAAATTAAATATCGATTTATAAAGCCCTAACTAAAGTTCTGAGGTTATCCTTTTACTTTATAAAGCCTCTCTGTCTTCAACTCTGACTTGTTGATATTTTTCCTCCGTAGTCTGCCAAGTACAGTGTCAGTAAGGACCAGTTTTTCCTCTCGCTCCACTGTGTCAATCTCAT
Organism: Octodon degus; assembly: GCF_000260255.1. Taxonomy (NCBI): domain Eukaryota; kingdom Metazoa; phylum Chordata; class Mammalia; order Rodentia; family Octodontidae; genus Octodon; species Octodon degus. The sequence continues at coordinate 569,125 of NW_004524870.1, read as the reverse complement.
GTAAAATCTAATAAATGCCTTGATTCTGCCAAATAGGTAATATTTTCCTTGCAAACCGCCATACAGTCTGATAGTAAGGTTGTTAAAAACCCTCCTTTTATAAATAAAATAAAATGGGTTGATTATGAATGTCACACTTATCCAAAAACTCAAAAATAGAAGCAGTCATTTCAGTTTGACTTGAGAAAATCGTTACTAAGCAAGGAAATGAATTCTATAATAGTATTTCATTAATAAACACTCAGAAAATTAACTGCTGCTATTCATAATCAATAAGCACAAAGGCTCTGTAGTCAAGGTAGCTCTCTTCCCTCTTACTTTCCTTTCTTCTCACCTTATGGGATACTGAAGATGAACACAGGAATTCACATTGAATTACATCTCCAGCTATTTTTATCTTTTTTTTTTTTTTTAAGGAGGAACTTGCTGTACTCCGGCCTCAGCCTTCCAAGTTGATGGCACTACTTCAAAGCATGTGTTACAGCACTCAACTCTCTCTCTCTCTCTCTCTCTCTCTCTCTCTCTCTCTCTCTCTCTCTGTATGTGTGCATAAGTGAGCACATGTGTAACTGCTGATTCAATCATGCAACAGGACAGCAAATATTTATATGTAACTTTTCAGTTTTGCTTGATTTTTAAAGAACCTATATTTACATCTTTAAAAGAAATTGCTTGTTTCTTATTCCTAACAACAACAAAAAATCTAATCCAGAATTACATAAATGCCTGAACTATTAAAAGTGAAAGATCGCTTGTTTTTCTTTTTGGTGACAGATACACTAGAACAAGAGTATAGAAAAGTATTTTAAAAATACATTTGTTTGAGAAATAGTTTTTGATAGAATATCAAGAACTGTCTTGGAAGAACTGTAACTCCCTTTCTCTTTTTATGCATATGAACCTCTGAGATTTGTGGTCATCTTACCCAAGCTGCTAGAAACACTTTTTTCTTGCTTGGGTCATGCCATCTTTGGCATTGATGTCCCTAGTGCAACCACTGAGAAAAGTGAAGAAATTGTCATGTAAATGATAAAGTTTAAGAACTGAACAAAGGGCATATTTTCAAGCACACTGGAGTGCTGCTACCTGAAAGCACAATCAAATTGAGCAGATGAAAGATTTACTCGGAAGAGCTAGTATGGGAGGCATTGAAGCTGAATGCCTTTTCCTAATGAATAGCGATATGGAAGTGAAGAAAGCAGTGAGTCGCTGCAGTACAGACCGTCAGAGCTGTCGTCTCTGTCTTCTTTATCTATTGCTTTAACACTTTCTCTTTTAATTGCTGCAGAGGTAAACTAGAAAGCATGCTAAGAATCAGTGCTCTCTGAATTTTCTGTCTCACTGATGTTGGAAAAAAACGAAGTGGACATTTGGTTGAAGATTTTGCTTTTTTTAGTTTTCCAAATTTATTAAGGGCTCTGGATGTGACTGTACTCATATGACAGTGTTTCCCAGTACACAGTGAATGATAATTACTTATATGAATGGTTTCCAAAATAATACAGGGTATCTTCATAACTTCTCAGGTTTGATGATGGGTTATAAAATTATTTTTCCTAATTTATTAAGATTTAATATTAATGGCCACTATGTTATTTAAATAGACATCATTTTCTCCTTTTAAAAGATTTTTGATTATTAATCATTATTGAATTCAATTTTTCCACCAATAACTGTCTATTAAGTAGCTCCTATTTGGTAGGCACTATTCATGATAAGGAAAATTGTGGCCAATACACTGTTTATATTGAAGTTTCTCATAGTAGAGTTACTAGCTAGGCTGTATTCCTTTAAAATAAATTGTACTAAGTAATACGATATGGGTAAAGATTGACTAATCTATCAATATAATTGGTCCTTGTTATTCAAAGGTTATCTGTTTTTCAGAGAGATAATGTTAATTTTGAAATGTCATTCCATTTCTCCAAGAACAGAGTTGAATGGACTGAGTATAAGATTAGCAATCTGTACTGAAAGGAAATTTGAAATGGTATACCAGTGAGTTTGGGTTTGTATTTCAGATTTGTATTTTATAGAACTCTCTTTAAAACCTTGTGGAAGGTAGGTAAAAGGGAGACAGACTGAAGGCAGGGAGATCAGAAATGAGACTTTTGGAATTATTCATGCTAGAGATTTGTTTTTAAATGGCTGAGAGACAAGTCCATTAGCTAGAGTTCAGAATTCTGATCCACAGACTCAGAGACTTATGTGCATTTAAGATCTCATGTGACATTTGGATGTTTAAAAGTCATGTTGCACAGTATTATTGTTACAAGAGAAACAAACGTTTTTGGTTTAATTGAGCTGATGGGAAATTTATGGTGTATGACAGTTATACCTCAGAAACTGGCCACAGATGCTCTCTCTCTGATAGGCCCCCAGTCTCTCTCCTAGCCATGGTGTTCCTCCCTGTATCTATTCCATTCATCTTTCTCTTTTAATATACTACTCCTACTCAATTTCTACCTCCTCACAGTGTCTGCCTCCCTGGCCATCATGGCTTCTCAGGCTTCAACTATATAATGGAAGTCACTTCCTTCTGCTGGGTGGAAAGTCTGAACTCCCTGACTCCCTGACCCAAGACAAAAGTGTGGGTGGCTCTGCTCACCTGACCAAGTGGCATCCCCACGGCTCACTTTGCAGCATTTTGACTGACTACACATTTGCAGTGAGAGGCTGGCGAGAGAATGTAAAACAAAACATGAATGATAATCTTCAAAACTGTTAGCAGAATGGACTTTGAGAGACAAGTTCAAGGGAGAATTTAGGTGTAAATCTACTAAATGAAAAGATCCATGAAATATTAAAACACAATGACCAAGATCATTTCTGTTGCAACCCACTAAAGAACTGTTATCCTAAATAGGAGATGAAAGAGAATAACCTTAGGATGATTGGAATCTTAATTTTGTAGAGCGTACTAGTAGGTAACCATATATATCATTTGGTTTTTAAGAGATATTTGGTCTAGATGAAGTCATTTCTCATTGCCCTTTGATTTTTCTTTTCTTTTTTCCTTTTCACTTTATGTATTGAACTCTGGTTCCTGTGTTTGTCAAAGCAGGGGCTTAGTCCACTGAGCTATCTTGCTGGCCCATGCTCTCTTTTGACTTCTGAAATTTTCAGTTATGTTTCTCTTTGATACTTTTTGTCCCTCCTTCTCTCTTGCCTACTGTGCCCTGTTCCTTTATGTAATCTTCTGTGTGGACCACATGTCTCTAGAAGTGCAATTCTTCTCTTTACCTTCTTTATATCCTCTATGCTTCAAAATCTCACAAAGTACTAAATTAGTAAATACTATACTTATGGGTGACTTATAATTTGTGATCTTTCAACAGACATACCCAGTTCCCTACACAGTTTCTTTATGTAGACGTCTCATTGACATGTGAAGACCTTGATTTGAACCTTCAGTGGCTCATTATGATGATTTGGTTTTTTTGCAAGGGGATTGGTACAATACAGGACCCATTTTATAAGATTATTTTACAATCACCCAAAGAATCATATACGAAGAGTGTGAGAAATCTGTCCACACACTAAAGACTGAAGAATCCAGCTGAAGGTCTGGATCCTAATGTGTTATATGAATTCAGCTGAGAAATTAGAGCTCATAATGGTGCTTTCCCAAGTCTACATGGAGACCTAAAGCCCATGACAATGTCTCATGCTGACCTGTGTCACAGATCTGCACTGAGAAGGCTCAAAGGTCAGCAAAGGAAACTAGAGAGTCTGTGCGAGAGGGTTGAAGGATCTGTGCCAGCAGCCGAGGGATCTACACTGGAGTCAAGAAGCAGTGCCCAAAGCATGAACCAGCAACAGTGAGGTCCTGAGATTCTCCAAGGATGAGGAAAGCTGAGTTCCCTTCTGGAAAGCCAACATGACGAGCTCTTCTAGGAGACTGAACAGTGCACCATCTTCTCTCCTGGAGCCTGGAAACAATGGTCAAAATGAGGAGCAGAACTCCCCCAAAGCAAATCACAGCCATCCTCACTGATAATGAGGTCCTAATCTTCTCCTCCAATGAGAACAACTAATTTCATCAGGAAGGCCAGCATGACATAGTCCTCCAGCAGAACAGCGTGAGAGAACCAGCAGCTTTCAACGGGTCCCCAACAGCTGCTCCAAACAGCTTCCCTAACAGCCTCACTTTTCTCCAGTTCTGCCTTTTATGTAATTGGCACCAATCCTCAGATGGGCCTTCCACACCCAGCACCAAGTTCAGCTGGGTGTGACAAGTGGCCATCAGTTGACAATCCACTATACTCACCTAACCTCATCTTGTTCTCTTATTAAATCACAACCTAAGTCTTCGGTCTACATGAACCAAACCTTAGGGATCATCTTTGATACTATCTTCATTTCATTTCCTTCACTCTTATCAATTTTATGATCATCATGTATCTTGACCCTATTTTCTCTTTCCACCTATATTTCTACCACTACTATTGAAGAACACTTAAATATAATTATTCAATGACTTTCCATTTCCTTTTAAAATAAATTCAAAATCCAACAGTGTTAATGATTCTCATGACTAACCTTCCTATGCACTCTGACCACACTGTATTCTAAGCATTTTAGACACACAATGTCAAAATGGCATTTACTCTTGATGTGTCATCCTTTTCAGATATTCTTCACTGGGAAGATACTTTTTAATTGTGTGAGGCATGACTGAGGATGGAAATCCTGCTTTTATCTAATACAAAGCAGCTTGTATCTCAGCTCTCCCATGTTAATACCCATCTTTCCTTTTCAATTTTCCTGGTATTTTGCTCTCTGAAGTCCCCTGCCTTTGGTTTGTTGAAGTTTGCTCTTCTTGTACCCACTTAATGGCGTCTAAGCTTTATAAATAGAGGTGTTGCATTTCTTCATTGCTCCTGTGTGTCTGATGCCTGTATCAGTGCCTGGGATATGTGGTAAGTTAAGTTGTAGGATTAATGATTCAGTTACTTAATTTTCATGAAAGACACTCAAAAATTTGTTTTCTGTTATTCCCTGCATTATTAACTTCATAAAAGAGACCAAAAACTATCTTCTGAAGATATAAAACTAGCCACATCTCTTTACTGATGTCATCTCTGAGGGCTTTACAGGTTCATCCATGATCATATCTGTTTAGGTTGATTTTCAGGGTCATGCTCATCAATTGTAACACTCTACTGATATTTCAGTTCATTGATACGAAAATCTCCTGTGATTGGATCTCTCTGCTTGACATGGCTTGCAGAGGTATTTTACTTTCTTTAGAATTAGGTATATTTCTTCAGAGGGATCATCCGGAATATTAAAGTAAGCACTCCTTAAGTTTTAATCTGTATTTTGGATATATTTCTTAAAGATCATTAGTTTTTCAAACACTGCAATGTTATATGCATTCATTGGATTTTCATTTGCATCTTCTGCTAACATATATGATTATCATGGTAATGATGATGGCTGTCTTACTTTCTTTGCTATGCTTACTATCTAATATATTGCTTAGCATACTGAGATGCTTAGTGTTTCAACTTAAGTTGTATCACATAATGGAAGATTTTTCAATCTACAGGATTACTTATTGTTATAACCTAAAAACTCCTAATTAAATTGTCTTAAAGACATAGAGTTCTTTTGGGTTTTTTCTTTGTTGTTTATTTTGTTTTCTTTTAGTGCAGTGTATTATTTAATTTTTAAAATATCTTTAAGTATGGCATTATGATACAGTGTATTACAATCATCATCAGTTCCGTGGTCTAAGCACCGTTGTGGCAAACAAAAGCCCCCAGCTCTATCCCTGGTACCACATGCCATGCCAGCCCTGGAACCCTGGGGATACAGTGCCAGCCTGAAACCCGGCATGGTGGCACAGGCCTGTAGTCCCAGCACTGGGAAGCCAAGACAAGAAGATCATAATATAAGTCTGAGCTACATAGTGAGACCCTGTAGCCAATAAATACATAAATTTTTAAAATGTGTGTCATTGAAATGTTGAAAAAAAATTGGCCTCCCATTGGTAAATAAACACAATAGATCGCACTTTCTCAGATATTAACTCAGAAGATTGATACCCAAAAAGTTGTTGGATAAAAGGATCCAAGAGGTCATACTTAAATAAACTATGCCATTGCACTGTCTTTTAAATGAATAAGGAGACAGGTCTCTGGCCAAGGAAATCTACTGGCTTTGTAAAGAGTCTAGAAGTAGTGAAGGGTCAACCCTTGCCATCTCTAATGTGGCTCTTATAATATTTGAGTTTGTGACCCTTCGTGATTTACCGCAAGAACAGAGCAGGGACCTGAGCCCCCCCAAAAAAAAACAAAAAACAAAAATAAAAACTTCAAGGCTAAGGAAAATAAAAGTTCACAGGCAGCTAAGGAAGGAAGAGAGACATCAAAAGAAAATGGCTTTCTAACTGCGTAGGAAGAAAAGCACTTTAAAGTGATTAGTTGTATCAAGAGGTCAGGATGGAAAATTGTTCAGTTGTCTAGATGGAGAAGACTAGATACTCCAAGACAAAGTTTCAGTGGATTACATGGTATGAAATCAACTTTCAGTGAGGTGAGAAATGGCTGTAGAGCATTGAATGAATATAGTAAGAGCAAAAGATCAAGCACAGTGTTCCAGGGACATAGGGCATGTGGAAGAAGGCGAAGTGTTTGTAGAGAATTTCCAGAAAGCAATGAAATGACTCTGATCTGCAAATTTTGAGCATTGTCATACTCTGGCAATTTTGAACAAGTGTAGAATTAAAATTTTCCTCCCTTCAGTGAAAATTTTTAAAGAAAGGGCTGGTGTTATAGCCAAAGAGGACATAAGTCAGAGGGATGACTAACTTTAAACAATTAGAATGAATTTATACATATGTGTGTGTGTGTGTGTGTGTGTGTGTGTGTGTGTGTATCAATGTATCTTCATCCCAGAGAAAATATCTCAATATTCACTAAAAGTATTTTGAGGACATACAATTTGCAAACTATAGAAATGATTTCTACTTGAGCAAAAAATCAGGCCAATGATTCCTATAGGAGGAATCCATGATCCTTGATTTAGCATTGTTTGTTTATGGCTAAGTTGTAGATCTGTTTTATTTTTTCAATTGACTCATGAATTTCAACTGTATTTTAAGGAGTCATTCATTATATCTACTTTTGAAAGTAACACTAGTATTTCACCACTACTAACTTATTTCAAGGTTTTTATGCAGAATAACTTACACACATTGTGTTAATGGATGCGTTGTAATCTTGCAATAAAAAATTAGTGCCTTCCTCATTTATTTTATATAGGCAACAAATATTGGGTGTTCAAGGATACAACTCTGCAACCTGGTTACCCTCATGACTTGATTACTCTTGGAAGTGGAATCCCCCCTCATGGGATTGATTCAGCCATTTGGTGGGAAGATGTTGGGAAAACCTATTTCTTCAAAGGGGACAGGTAAGTCCTCACATTACATGAGGGAAACATTTAACTAATTCTTCCAGCTGTCCAAGGTTCTCATCTATCAAGTGTATGTACTATTGATGAACCATGTGTGTAAATATAAACACAAAGTAGATGCAACACAAAATATTTTATATGTACTCTAAATATTTAAAACACATTCTCAGGGCTGGCCAAATAGCTCAGTGGTTAAACTGCCTGCAAGCAGGCTCAGGGGCTGGGGTTTCAGCCTGAGACAACAATTGAGACTGGGCACAGTGGCGCGTGCCTGTAATCCCAGTCCTTTAATGTTTAACATGCCAGTTAGATGCTGTAAACTGTAAACAGGCAGATTGCTATGAGTCCAAGTCCAATCTAGTAGTGAGACCCTAAACACCCTATAGATCCTTCCCTAAAATTAAAAATAATAATAATAAATAAATGATAATAATAAAATATACATTCTCACCAAATTATTCAACTAACATGAAATTCTTATGAGTGTATAAGAATTGTGAATTCATACTTATGAATATATATGTACAGTAACATCTATTATTTTCCCCATGCTTTCAACATTCCTATGAAGCTATGTGTGCTCTGTAAATATGTGCTCTTACAATACATTTTCTTGCAATTGGACTTATTTGGAAAAAATACATTTTAGCACAGGCTGTATGTATTTGGACACTTTTAACATATTATACTTTACACAGTTATTTATGACTATTTTCAAGTAATTTCAGTTTATTCCTGTTTTCTGTTTCTTAAAGAACCCATTTATTTAAGTACCAGCAAGCAGGTGTTGTGATCTATTGACAAACTACCACAGGGATAAAGGTTTAACATACAGGGTAATATTCTTTCCCTGCTGTTTTACTCTTATTTTGATTTCTTTTTGTGAAATTGTTGAAAGGGCCCCTAAAATTTAAGTATATTGGTAGTCTTCTAACTCACAGGAGCTGCTGGCTGTGCGTAGATGCAACCCTGCCTACATTTGGCAGATATTACATACAAAATACTTGTATGTTTGGAACAATATTTTGTTAATTTAAATAAATATTATACATACAAATGAATCAAGAATAATCAAATTTTAGTTATCTTAGTTTTAGCTCAGTGGTATTATTGAAGCTCATAATTATCCTCTTCTGGGTTTTGGTTTTGAAAAGACTTATTTATACTATTGTATTGCCTCTCACACATTCACACACATACACAACAGACTTTAATGTTTAACATGCCAGTTAGATGTTGTATCATTATTTAACAGAAATTAACCCCATATAATGCTCCAATTTTAGGAGAAAAATAAGTAAGATATAAACTTTATTTTAAATTTAAAATTTTAATGACAATCTCAGTAACTTAGTCTTACCATAAATAAATTCCTTGTTATTTGCCTCCATGAAAAAAGT
>NW_004524870.1:537168-560200 GCF_000260255.1 Octodon degus | reverse complement strand
ATATATAATAAAATATCAAACTCAGGACCTTGAGCTTGCCAAACAAGCACTTATTCCACTGAACTATCTTCCCAGCCTCTCTACATTGCATTTGTATAGTGAAAAAACTCATAGATTTTTATTCACTATAATGAAACTGAAATTTAGCTAAAACTTTTCTTATTAAATTACAAACAGAATGTTGTATTGAAGAGATGCTACTTTATAGCCACTTTCAATGGGATGTAAGTGCAATAGAATGTGAGAGAAGGGAAATGAAGACCTTCATTATGAAGCACAGTGGCCACTCCTGCCTTTCTTCAGCTAGCTGTAATTGTGTGTGTAGTACTCGCTCCTAAAAAGACAAGGGTAGAAGCCCAACGCTGGGGTATGACTTTGGAGAAATTAGCTTTCAAGGAAGAGAAAATAATTTTCAAGAGTTTCAAGGATGGTGTCCAAACTGTCCGTCATGACCGCATAACACATTCCTACATAGGTACAACTTGTTTTGTTAAAATTTTCCATTGTAAAAATATCAAGACTTATTGGAACATTTAAGTTTGCCGATTAAATATGGGTCACTTCAAATCAGTTAAATTAATGAAGGTTAGATGCCAAATTTGTAATAAGACTATAGATGAATGGGAAAAATATTTTACTTCCATTTCTTCCTACTTGAAAAGCTGTATGCCAAATAGAGCATATACTTTTATTATTGTTGTTTATTTAAATCACTATTTCTACAGGCTTCTAAAAGTATTTCAGTAGGATCCCAAATAATTTTTATGTTTGATTTTGTGTGAGATATCATGAGCTGTAGGTGTTTAGTAGTTGCTTCTCAGCCTTTTGGCTTAGATCAGAGGTATATGGTTTATAAACAGATTATTTTATATGTATGTAATTACATAGTTCCATAGTGACATGTATCGGTCCTGTGCATTCATTCTATGTTTGATGATGTGCCCAGCTTTCCCTAAATGCCTACAGTGCCATTGCAACTATGGGGCAGCTCTTCCATTTCAGTTTTAATGCCTGTGTCCCCAAGATTTCTGTGTGGATGCTGGCCTCACCCTCATTAGCATATTCAAAAAGTATTTTTAAGGATATTCTCAATGACATGGGCTTTGTAACAAAGCCATCAGAATGACAACTGGCTCCTATTCTCATTGTGTTGAAAGAGACAGGTGCTAAACAGAAAACAAATCAACAACCTTGATAATTTTCACAGTCAGAAATGCTACAAAGAAATACAACAAAGATTATGATGTGATAGAGACACCTGAGCTGGAAAGGGTCACTGGGGAGTTAGTGTGTATGTCAGGAAAGGGCCTGATTCTGATTGCGATACTTGAACTTGGACTTGAACAGTGGAAGGTTTCAGCTATGGGAAGCTGCACAGAACAATGTGTTATAGACAGATGAGATAGTTGTGGAAATGCAGTTACTAAGGAATGACAGTAGATTGTTCAAAAGCAGGCAAAAGTATTGTAGCCAGAGCAGGATAATTAAGTAGTAGAAGAGATCAAACAAGTAGGCAGAGACAAGATTACACGGGGTTCCCAGGGCCATGGAGCAGAGGTCAGCCTGTATTCTGAGTACAATGGAAAGGCCTTGACGGTTTTCAACAGGAAAGTGCTGGGACTTGATGTGAATTTAAGGGTCATTCTGTCTTCTGTTTGAGAAATGGATTTCAAGATGGAAGCAGGTAAAATACTTAGGAGACTGTTAAAGGACTGTCTATATAAGACACCGCAGGGGCACTGGAGTTGAAGCAAAGCAACAGTGACAGCACATCCTCCCTAAGAAGTTCTCGTGGCTTTGCTTTTATAGGAGAGAAAACAAAACAAAGGTGATCTCTAGGTTCTTCACCTAGTTTCTTCACATAAACAATTAAACAAATAGTATCATTTCTATAAGATTTTCTCTTTGTGAGGAGAAAAACATTGGGAAAAAGGTTATTAAGACATTGGAACAGCTCTACTTGTCTGAAGTACCTAGTACTCCAAGGAACATAAGTCAGGAAGGTATCATGATAATCAAGGGTGTGACTTAGGGGAAAGGCCAGGTAGGAGCAGGCATTTGAGTGTAATTTCCATTAAAGAACTGAAAGCAGAAGCTCTTATGAACTCTAGCATAAAGATAACCAAAGAGTAGAGGAAATGATGCTTCTTTAGATCGAATTGAATTTACAGATTAAAATAGCTCCTCTTTCACGTACTGCTTGGGATTCAGTCCCTCTAATTTCTCCTTGCCCTTTTCATAGTACACTATAATTTGCTACTTGGGTACATTTGGTCTTCATAGCATTTAGCTCTAAAATGCTATGTTTCTAAATCATTCTCAGCATCTTCTCACAAATATATCTAAGGGTCTAGGCCATATTATTATGCTAAGCTTATTTGTTGAGAATTATAAGGTATTTTCAAATGAAATGGACAAAAATATCAAGCCATCTTGAAGTTATTATAAATTATCATTAATAGTCAAATGGAAAAAATAATTTTATCATATCTACTCTAGTTGTGAGTGGATAATTACATAATGTAATCATTTTTAATCATTCAATAACAGAGAAAGTTGTTTATTCTGTTGCCTTTTTAAGACAATCTAAAGAGTGATTTAAGGTATAGAAAAAATAAATGTTCTTTTATTTTGTGGTAACATAACAGAATCAAGAAATTTTAACTCTGGAACTAGCCAATTAGACCAAGTCAGTTTTTTAAAAGGGATGAGTCATCTGAAACGAGCACTTGGTCTACTTGGTGTTCAGTGTAGAGTTCAGTGTGCAGCAATATCCCACATAAAAATGTTATTCCAGAATTTTTGGTACAATTTTCATTACCATAGAAAGAATTGAAAAATATTTTTATGCAATTATATAGCTTGTATCTTGTTATGATTTATGTTGAGAACTAAAATCTGATTAATAGATTTTACCCTGATCATAATTTATTTTGAAACATGGACTAAGAAAGCATTTCTCAAAGAATCATCTAATTAAAAGTGAAATTCTGAAGTACAGATAATTAATGAATCAGAAGAAAAAGCTATGTTAATTTTCAAAATTCACATTCATTTATCATAGCTTTATTATTAGCTGACTCTTCCCACATGAACTTCAAAATTTTCTTCATTATAAAATCTAAATTTTAAATCCCGCAAGTGGTTTCTTTAGAGTGTTAAATCTGAATATGCTAAATTAATTGTTAATTAATCTATGAGCTTATTTTTCTTCTAGAAAAAGAATCAATAAAATGAGTTTTTTGATTTACATTGAAATATGTTCAAATGTGTTGGAAATTAAAATATAAATCTCTATTTATAGGTAAGGCCTGCATATTTTATAAGATAATCATGAATGTTCTAATAATATTAAATAATTCTAATCATGTTTAAGTGTATTTAATAAATAACAGTGTGACACAGAGAAGACATCTTGAATTTCAAACCTATATTGAGGTTTTCAGATATTAAAATGATCTCTAATTTCAATTTTATATTATTTGTTATGAGAGGAAAATATGATTTTATTTTGAAAATTTCATACAAGGACTATGTTCTGGCCTAGAGATGTAGCTCAGTGGCATAAGTACCTTCCCAGAAAGCATAACATCCTGAGTTCAATTCTAGGTACCAAAAAATAAAAAAAAAAATGCTCTTATAAAGGAGTCATAAAATTCATATTCCACAAATATATTTTTGAAATATGAAATATGTTTTCTATGATTCTTAAGGAGTATAGCATGTAGTATATGTCCTCAAAAAACTTGGCTGAGTCAATGAATTTTAATAATTATAAAATAGGTTAATTAAATTCTATTTAAATAATGAATACTAACTGTTTTATTTAAATCATAAAAAGAGCAAGCATGGCAGAGAAATTTATGATAAGAATGCCATTTGGAGGAAAATACTACCAGTAACATGTTAAAAACTATAATGGACTATGAATCAGCATTAATTTCAATTTCAATTCTACCACATAACAGCAGAGCAAATGTGACTAAATCATTTACCTTTGAATAAAATAATGTTCAATGTTCTATCATTTATTTAATGGAGAGATCATATCTGATAGCTGTCATTGGGATACCATAGTGGACAACATTATAATATACAATACAAAGCATTGTTCAGAGATTTAAGTAAAATAACATAAAATGGTGGATTGTATAAATTTGCTCTGTAGGTATAAAACATTCATAAAGTGTACAGATTTTACATGATTAATAGTATAACTACTATTCAATGAAATACTCAGTAAACTAAGTTTTTCTTTTCTTTTTTTGGATTACCTGTAGCTTGTGGATTATTAACTGGAACACTTATTTGAAACAATATTTTTCTCTTTTCCATGTGGAAATGAAAGAGGAAGTGCTTATATGCCAGATGTTACTTGAGCAGGGTTTCAAGGAATTTAAGCAAAACCTTCTAGATAAAGTGGCTTAGTATGTATGTTATAATATGTCCTAAAATCTTAGATCAATGAGAGTTTCTCTTTTGTTCAAAGTTGTGTATATTCACCAATCAAGATACAATGGTCAAGAATATGTGTGTTGATGATGCTCTTATGAGTTATTTACTTCGCATACCATAAATAGCGTCTTTCAATTTTAGCAGATTGAACAAATGCTCACTTTTAACATATGCAAGATGTGTACAGTAATGTACACATTGTTTCAGCAGAAGATAAATGCTTCCAGTCTACTCTCTGTCCAGTGACTGAAATCAGGATTTCTGTAAACCAGGTATTTAAGTAACATGGCCAAGCGTAACCAAGGACTTAATGAATGTCACCTATAACTTTATGTGCACAGTTTTTTCTATGTGTCTATTATTGTGGTTGTTGTGTTGTCCATTTTAGATATTGGAGATATAGTGAAGAAATGAAAACCATGGACCCTGGCTATCCCAAGCCAATCACAGTCTGGAAAGGGATCCCTGAGTCTCCTCAGGGAGCTTTTGTCCACAAAGAAAATGGTATGTATTATGTGCATTATGCATGTTAAAGTTTCTACTTCAATAAAACAGTGTTCTTTTTGTTCTGTTAAATGAAATCATTGGAAATCACTGTATTTACCTACATAATATTTATATAGCTAAGTAAATATTTATAAATATATAAATTTTCCTAGATTCCATTTACCATTATGCTCCAGATATTTCTTAAGTGCTACATATTTATTTTGAAAAAATAATTAAAAACTATGTAATATTTTTAAATGGAGGGTATGGAGGCTTTTGAAATAACTTTACTTCTTTTATAAATTCTGTACAGAGGACTGGGCATGGAGATGTATGCCTCTAAATCCAGTACTTGGGAGGTTGAGGCAGGAAGATTGCTGTGAATTCAAGGTCAATCTGAACTATGTAGTGATACTCTGTCAAAAAATACAACAACAATAACAAAACACTGTAAGACAATAATACCAAATGCATGTGGGGCAGGAACCGGCCTTAGGAGAAAGATATCAGTGCAGGCTGAGGGATGAAGACACTTGGTGGTAATGCATGTTAAGGTTATAATATCTCACATATTCTTTGTCACAGCGTTTTGGCAGACAGGAATGATGCCCAGGACATATGTAGGCAGACTAAAGTAGGTTTAAAATTACTTGACAGTGAGAAACAAGACCCCTTGTAGATTATATCTGTCAATTATAAAAACAAATATAACAGACTACTAAAACGTTATCACTCCTTCACCATTGCAGGAATCAATTGCTATAAGAGTTCTTTTCCAATGTAAATTTTTTTAAAATCTAGAAGCTTAAAATTAAGCTACAGATTTGTATGTTTTCATGTTAAGGTGCAATAACCTTCCCTATAATGTCCACCCTGTAATATTGTTTCTGCCTTTTGGGTCAGTGTAATAATCTGACCACCTGGTGTCATTCAGTGTTACTTTGTGTCAACTACATCGCATGAATTCTTAATTGTCTTACACAAATACCTCTTTAACAAACACTTTCTTTAACCAATACTCAGTTTAAATAAATCACTCCAGATAATAAAATTATTAGCATCGATACCTAATTCTTTTTTAAAAAATATTTATTTGATACAGGGTCTCACTCTACAGTTCAAACACACAGCGATCCTCCCATTTTAGGCTCCCCAGGGCTGGGATTACAGGCATGCACCACCACACCCAGTTCCGGAGCCAGCATGGCATGTGGTACTGAGAACTGAACTCGGGTCGTTGTGCTCGCCAACTCTATACTTAGTTTTTGGAACTAGAACATTTTACCCCATGAATGTGCTCTAGTATGCTGTCTCAAAAGATAAAAACATATTGTTCTTTGTTATATTGCTAATAATAATCGGCAGTGTAGTAGACCTGGTTGAAGTTTTCTTGATCCTGCTGTACTCACCCAGGTCTCCTCAGAGCACAGCTTGCTGAGCCATCCTCCTCATGCTAGTCAATGAAACTATCTTAATTTAACAATTTTATTGTTTTCCTTTTTTACACATTTCCTTGCATTTTTCTGCTTCATGTTTAGAGTTCCCCAAATAATTCATCTGAAATGGGGAAAGGGGATTGGAATAAAAGGGGTTTTGTTTTATTTTGGCTTAGTTATTTTAGTACTGGGAATTGAACTCTGAGCCTAGCACTTGCCAGGCAAGAAAAGGAGGAAAAAGAGAGAGAGGAAAAAAAAAACTTGCAAGTTTAGTTATACTATTTGTGTCTCTCGTTTTATAGAACAGGAAAGTTGGTGCTAATGTCAATTGAAGAATTTTTTATGTCCATAGCTTATACACTGAGTAACTGCTTTAAAGATTATAATATGCATTGAATTCTCTATTTTTAATCTCCTGTCATCTTATGAAATTTTATTTAACCTTTTATCCATGAAAAAATTAAAAATTTAATCTATATGAAAATTGATTGATGCAGAATATAGTGGAATAACTGTGTTTTTTAAAAAACTACATGGCAGGGCCTGGGGAGATGGCTCAGTAGAATAAGTACTTGCCTGGCAAGCACAAGGATCTGAGTTCAATCCCTGGTTCTGAAAAAAAAAACAACTACATGAGTTTTAACTATTAAAATTGGGATGAAGAATAACATCCTTCTTCAGGTTTTTGTATTAATATTTATAAAACCATGCCTCTCAAATATTTTCCATTTTCGCTTTCCAATTTTTTTAAACTAAGGGTCTAGTGTTATTGCTGTTTAGTCCCTGAATGTTAGCTTCTTAAAAACAGTTTTAATTTCTTGACTGTTTATTTGATGTGTCAATTCTACATTTTGATATTTAAGCTGTGTTAAAATCTAGAAGCATGGATAATTCGGTAAGATTTTCTTTGTCCATTAACATTCATAAGCACTAAGTAATTTAACCAATAAATATATAAGAGCAGAAAAGACAACAAAAGTCATGTCATTGGAAAAGATCCACTAAGTTATAATAAAGACCAATCTGGTGGATGGGCTCATCGCATTGTGTCTTAGTTACTCTTCATTACTGGGACAAAATACCTGACACCCAAAATTAATCAAGGAAAGGTTTATTTAGCTCACAGATAATGGAGGTGTCAGTCAACACTCAGCTGGCTCCAAGGCAGAGTGGCACATGGCAGAGGGCAGCCAGTGAGGGCTGCAGAAAAGAGCAAAGAACAAAGGTAGAGGCAGCAGCTTCAGGAAGCTCCCAAGCCTCTTTCCCCTCTTACATTTTAATGCAAATTATCCACCCCAGGGTGGGTGTAGCATTCACACTCATAATCCCAGCATTGGATCATGAATTAATCACAACCTGTAGGAGCCACTCGAAGACTGCATAAGGCTTTGGGGGGACGACTAGACACAAACCACAACGCATTGTTAAGATGAAACAAAGCAGAAAGCATCCATTAAGGACCGCTGCCTTAAGAGACAAAATGCCATCAGCACAATACGGCCTCATTATTTGTATTTTCATATCTTCTCCTTTCTTATGGAAGGATGAAGTGACTACAAGAGATGGAACTCAGGGGTGCTCTGACACTGAGCTACATGCCCAGACCCTTCTCATTCTTACTGTGAGACCAAATCTCCCTGAGCTGCCCTGGATACACTTGAACCTGCACTTTCTGGACCAACCTCCTGAGTACTGAACCTGGGATTATAGCAATGTCCCATCACACTTGGAACAAATTTTTTTCTTCTTAATGAGCACAATACATGGAGAAGTATAAAATAAAACTTGTTTTTTTCTTAGTGCAACTGCCTAGATATCTCTTCAACTAACTAAATATTTCATAAATGAAAAAGAAAATTATTGAATGAAATGGATTTTGCAGTATCAATATTTGACATAACTATATTACCACAATTTCAGACTTTTCAGATTTTTGAATTATTTGCCTCATATTGGCAGGATTATAACTTCTAACAAGTGAATTCAGTGACTGCAAAATTTGGCCTGCAAATATGAAAAGGGGAATTTCTTAACTTTTGCATGATGCCCAGTAGCTTTATAGTAATTACCTTTGGCTTAAAATTGAAGATTAGTGCACATTCAGCTGTTAGTTTATAAACATAAAAAGTATGCCCACCTATTTTGAAGATTTGTTTAATTCTAAATCGATGCCTTCCTTCAACTATGATCGCCTAATGTGCTGTTATTTGGCAGGCCCTCAGCAGGTCTTCATCAAAGCTTGTTGAGTAATTACATTGGATTTCATTAGACTGATCAAATACCAGCTCCCTGCAGAAAAATTTGAATCTACATACACCTGTTTTCATTTGGCAAGTTGTTCCTATTACAGAGCTATCCTTTGAAATTAAAAGCAACAGCAGGTTTTTATAGCACTGGAAAGAATGATCTCCAGGATGAAATGGCTTGGCATGATGTTCTATTCTTTCTGAAATTTCATGTAAGAGGTCCCAGTTCTTAATACCAAGAGTTATATTTATTGCAAAGTTTTGATGACTAAATGGCAAAATCAGTCAATATGCAAGCTCTACATTTAGAGCAATATTTAAAGTCTGCTTTCAGCAGAATTTAGAATTTTTTAAATTTTATTTCTGAGCCTCAATATATTTCCCTGAGAAGAATGAATAATTAATTATGACAGGATGATCGTGAGAGTTAAAAGAGATAATATGTAATAAGCTTAAAACACAGTGCCTCTCCAATATGTCCTTAATAAAAAGGGAAAAAACATATTAGAGATTATGAACTGTGAAGTATCCTTTATATTAAAAAAAGGTAGTCTAAGGGCCGGCCAAATAGCTCAGTGGATTAAGGCAGCTGCAAGCAGGTGGAGGGGCTGGAGATTCGATCCCCAGGTCTGCTGTTCCGGCCCTGCCCCCAGGGCACACTGAGAGGGTGATTGAGACTGGGCATGGTCACATGAGCCTGTAAACCCAGCTCTTGGGAGGCTGTAAACAGGCAGATCACTATGAGTCCGATCTAGTAGTGAGACCCTGATCACCCTGTAGAATCTTCCCTAAAATATAGAAAAAAAAAAAAAAAACTAAACTAAAAACTCAATTTTTAAGTAATTGAAATTGCTATGTTCAGTAAAGATGGTATGTGTCTAAAAAATGGGAGGACCATCCCAAGAAAATTGCATATATATGTAGTTTATTTACTAGGAACTTGAAAAGGCTACTATTTGCTGGCATAATACATTGTAACACAGAGTGAGTGATGTGAGCCTTCTATAGAACATGTTGTCCTCCATGAATTATAAGTTACTTAGAAATGTTAAAATTAACATTGTAAATTTGTTTAGACTCTGTTTCTGAAAAGGTTAAGAATGGCTTTCAAAGTTCTCAAAAATAATGCTAGCTAACTAAAGGTTAACATAAACCAAGTAACAAAGTTTAATAGAGAAAAACAATAACGACACCATAGAACCAGAAGTGAGGGTCATACACATGATACTGTAAATTTCTGTTTACCTGTTGGGATCCCTAGTGGAGCAAACACTGGCTGTCTGGTGATTTATGATGATTTTTTGTTCAAATGACAAAACGAAACCTGCTGTTTAGGAGGAGCACACAGATGTCTGATAGTCCAATGATGACAAATTTCCCTTGAGGTGTAAAAATGCGAAAAACCTTTGTTAAATGTATCAAACAATGTCCTCCATAGAAGTCTGAGGGTAAACAGTGTTTCCATTTATAAAGCTGTTTCAGCATCTTTCAGTGTAGGTTGATATTATCACACTAATGTGTAATTCCGTGACAGCACTCCCTCAAGCAAGGAAAAGAATAAAGTTCTCTTTCTAGAGCAGAGTAGGAGTAAGATGCATAGAGTTTGGTCTTGTGCCAGTTCTCTGCAGATAACATTATCCTGCCCTCCTCTTTTCTAAGCTTTCCTCTGGTTTTAGAATACACGAATTCTGAAATACAGCAGCCAAGGCTCCTGCAAAACAACTGATAGTATTTTCTTCCTATAAAATTTAAGTACCTCAAGATACAACTTTTAAGAAGTAGCTTATTTTATTACCTTTTCTAAACTTGTACACTTTTGCAACTAAATGCTGTGCATGTATGTTTTTCTCCTTAGGCTTTACATATTTCTACAAAGGAAAAGAATATTGGAAATTCAACAACCAGATACTCAAGGTAGAACCTGGATATCCGAGATCCATCCTCAAGGATTTTATGGGCTGTGATGGACCAACAGACAGAGATAAAGAAGGACACAGCCCACCAGATGATGTAGACATTGTCATTAAACTGGACAACACAGCCAGCACTGTGAAAGCCATAGCTATTGTCATTCCCTGCATCTTGGCCTTATGCCTCCTTGTATTGGTTTACACTGTGTTCCAGTTCAAAAGGAAAGGAACACCCCGCCACATACTGTACTGTAAACGCTCTATGCAAGAGTGGGTGTGATGTAGGGTTTTTTTTTCTTTCTTTCTTTTCAAGAAGTTTGTGGTAACTTGAGATTCAAGACAAGAGCTGTTATGCTGTTTCCTAGCTAGGAGCAGGGTTGTGGCAGCCTGATTTGGGGCTGACCTTCCAAACCAGAAGGTTGCTGGTCTCGCACATGAGTGGAGACACACTCGTGGGGAAGATTCCATGATGCACAGTATCTGCCGTTCTTCAGTCCTTTGTCTTTCCTTGTCATGCAGTTCTAGGCCTTTCCTCTGCACGCTCAATGCCCAGTAAAATTCCAGGATTACCTAAAGAAGAGGAAGAAAAAAAAAAAAAAGGAAGAAAAGATTCTTCTCATTTTTTTTTAAATATTATTTTCCTTTTGAAGTCTGAGCCCATTTCTGGGACAAAAAAAAATAAAAAATAAAAAGAAGCAAAACAGAGAACCTACTTTTTTTTGCTTTAAAACAAAGGAAAAAAATTTAAACAAAAATTCCACAATTAAACTTTCAGGAAAGTGTGAAGACCCAAAACAGCTTTGTCTCCAAAGAAGATAGCTCGGTAACTGCTATGGATAGTCTCCTGCACATCGTTTTGTCAGGTGGGAGATCTGGAATTCACATGCAGGACTTCAGACTGTTGGGACAGTGATTTTCCAACAAACAAGGGGCCAAAATATCTGCAATATAGTAACAGCCTTAATAATACATCCATTTTTCATTTTCTACAGCTGTTCTCAGCTATGTCCTCGATGTTTCATCACATTTATATTCATAGCTATATTCCAACCAGGCCTTTTAATTGTTTTTGAAGTATTTATAAACCCCTTCTTGCCATCTGAACCCTACATCCTTGTGAGAATCTGCCCAGGTTGTATTAGGCCATTGCCCCAGGCCTTCCATGGGTCTGTCAGGAATATTCATTACAAAGCAGAGCAAAAAGCATTATGTCTCTGAAGTTGATTAAAGTGACCATCATGTTACAAGGATTTATGACTCTTCTAATACATTGGTGTAACCCTTTGAGAACTATCAGACCTGCTTTAAGATTCTTATTATCCAGTGAGAACTAGGAAATGGTAAAATGATCACAGGTTGAAGTTCTGGTTTTGATAACATATCCTCTAATCTCTTGTAATTCTTGAGTGTTTTGCAGCACTACATAAATGCATTTATAACAAACAGAAATGATGTTACTTGCCAAACATTTTCTGGCAAATAAAAATGATATTTTGTTAACAGTACCTCATAAGAGTGAACTTTTGTTTCAACCACTAGCTATACTAACTTTTTTTTTTCCCTTAGACATAATGAATTTTTACTTTGAAATTCACTGCATGAAAATTCAGTTTGCCTTGGTACGATACAGTTAACATTGTCACTTAAAAATGAATTAAATTGATTATTCTGAGATTGCATGAATGTCCTCCAGTGCATTACCTATTGCATGTCAACCATAGTTCTCAAAGGGTTAGTGTGGCTTCTGGCATTTAGCCATCCATTAGATTACTGACAGAGCCAAAAGACCACCAAAGCATTTCATTGTTGAGTGTAATCTGTCCTAACAGCAGTATTGTCATTTTCATGTGACCTGCAGAGCAGGTTTGTATCAATATTTTTTTCCTAGAGAAAAGTCAGCAACTGACAGACCTCTTTATTGATTTTTAGGAGCTGCTTCTTGCAGTGAAAGGCTTTACAGCCACTGGGCTGTGAACTTATTAGAGATGGTGAGAAAGAATGCACCCCATGAGTCAGACATTGGCTTTGTGGGAAAGCCAGCTTTTGAGGGGATTAGCTTTTGAAACAATGAACAGCTTGCCTTGAACTTGATTATTGATCGGTTGACTGTCATTAACAACAACTTAAACATTGTCTTCTGTGAAAACTTTCCTTGAAGAGTCATGTTCTATGTCTTTGCCCTTTGACCTTTAACTTGCAAACTGGCACAAACTGAAGGAATTTTGTTGTGGCTTCTCTGTTGGATTGTGAATTGTTCTCTGAGACCTAGAAAGCACGAGCTGTTTCCCTAGAGCAGAGAGAGGAAGGGTGTTGGCAGTGAGTCTGCGATGGACACTTCGCTCCTTTCATGCACACTCTGAAAAATGCCCTATAGGTAGAAGTGACTCTTTCTTTGCCTTTACTATAATTTCAAGCCTAAGTTCATCATTTTAGTACAAATTATAAAAACTATAGGGGAAAAAAAACCTCAAATACTTGAATGGCCAGTGTGGCTTTTATATAAAGCAGGAATTTTATACTAGTGAAAATTTCTTACTCATTTGCTAATAATACACATTTCCAGATGATTTTTAATGAGTGTAGGTCTACATTCTTATTTGGAAATGGATAGTTTGGCTGCCTTGAATTTATATTTATACTCAACATAGCATGAAAATTAGAATGCCTTTTGGTTACACTACATGTTTATGACTTGGTTGGGGGAAATATTTTCTAACCATGGGTGGCATGCTGGAAGGCCTTGCAGATTGATATTTCTCACAATCTGAGCATACTGTAAATCTAAGGAAGACAAAAGAGAGCAGTCAGCAAAGAGGAATGGCTTCATGGCAAAGCATTATGCAATGCAGACCATATTTTAGCAAGATGTGAAGATCACGAATGTGAGAGGAGAGAGAGCTAGAATCAACCCCGTAGCTTTACTTCAGTGCTTCCATTCTAGATGATGCTGGTATTGTAAAGAGTTAGTCACTGCTGCTGAGCATAGAAAAGTTTATATATAAGCTTGTTTATGTAGTGTTTCCTTGTGGGAGAGTTTAATCCTTTTAGGACCTTGTCGTCTAAAAAAATAAAGACCGGAAACTATATTTTGCTAAAGATAGAAATGAGGAACAGTGTCATTTTGGGACATGTGCAAATCATTGAGGAACTCCATCAATCTGCATTGAAAATGTTTTTCTCTAAACTGAGAAACAGAATAAGCAATCTATTTCCTCTTTATTCATTCATCACAATATCATGACTCATCACAAGACTGTAAGTAAATAAGGGCTAGAAAATAATCATAGCATTAAGAAAGAAGGTGTCTGTCATTTTTCTTGAATCCTGCTAAAAGTCATGGGTAAGATTTGGATCATATTTACTTGAATATGAGATGAGTTTTATGTGATTAGAAAAAGCATAGAAGGTTGCTGTCCTAACTAGAACATTTGTCAGAATGTAAAAATGCAAGGCATAAGAAAATAATAAGTACAGTACAACCACAAACACTGGATTTCCATTTGTTTATTGTATACCAGGCACTTTGTGAATAAGGTTGCTGACTCCTTTTCTGCTTGAGATTTGGAGAGAAGTGTCAGTCCTTAGACAATAGTGAAAGGGAGAGTAATTGATTGCCCTAGCATGTGACAATAGTAATTTAAAAATGATGTAGAACAAATTTACATGGCTCAGCAATGAACTGTACCATTCGGCACCAGTGAAGACATGCAAGTAGCAAACATTTTTCACCTTTGCATCACTAGTCACACAGAAGTTCAGACCTAGCGTTTCCCAGAGAATGTGGAAACACATCCATCCTCACACAAAACAAATTTTCTGTTGCATTATTTCTTATTATCTAATAAAAACACAAATTTTAACCAGATAGTTACCTATATAAAAAGATTATGTAATTTTTATCATTTTAATGAGATATTATTGTTTTGTAAATGATGAACTGAGCTGGATGGAGTATTAAAGTAGAAAATTAGTTTGAAATCTCTAGGAAGCAGTTATTCCACATCAGATTTTTACTAAAAGGTTTTAAATTTAACTATTGGCCCATTTCAGAGCAAAATATCTCTGGACATGGCAGTCATTAGAAGGGAACATAAAGCCTTTTACAATTATAAAGGCTACATAGTGAAATTAAAGAGCATTGCATGTTACTAGCAAAGCCCACTTCTGCTATCAGAAAGAAAGACATTTCTGAATCATATATAAGTTATTAAGTAATGATTATCAACTAAATTACCATGTAAGAAAAGATTGAGACTAATTTACTTAAATAAGCAAATGTTGCTATTCTTAATCAAAATGCCTATAATTTTTTATTAATAAATAATTTGGCTTTTCTTCTACTCTGTACTTAATTCCTTTCAGTGTAATTTTAGAACAATGTACGGATAAAATATCACTCAAATTCCACTGTTAGTTCCAATATATGAATGACGGTGTATATACTGAATCCTAGGGATAATCATGTAATATTTACAAGTGATACGTATTGTGTTAATATCTCTAGTATGGTACAAATACAGACCCGCGCTTTGTGGCTCTTACCGTAGAATAACCAGTGCGTCCATATTGACTAAACTCAGTGTGCTGTTTGAAGAGGAATGGATATTATTTATAAAAAGACTTGTTAAACAAGAGTCATGAAAATGATCTTTTAAAAAAGTTTTTGGAATTATTTCCAAAAACTAATAAAGGTCGTGATTTATTGATAAGTTTCGAGTCTGTGAAATTGTAGTATATACTAAAACAACTTGTTGATGATGATAAGACCTTTTCCACAGACACAGCAAAAAGTTTATTTATTGATGTTTTTAAGAGTGTATTCCAGTGTCACAGATGTCAAACAGAACATGCCGTCTAACCCAAATGTGCAAAACTCAAGTGACTTTTTACAAATAGGTATACAGTCCCAGACAAACCATGAGATCACAAAAAGGTATCAAAGCAAATCATTCTAAAGAGTCTAGTCATTCCATTGGATGTTGTGCACCTTCACAGTACTGATCTATCGCAACCACAGGAAATGGGTGCCAGAGCATCATTATCCAGCTCAGAGGTTCCGTCTTGCCAGAGAAATACCTATAGCTACATCAGAAAACTTTAAAATGAGAGCTTTGTGTAATACAGAAAACAACAGCAAGGGATAGCATCACAACATGGAAGTTAAATAGTTAATACAAATAATTGAGGTGGAGGAGAAGGAGAAGATGAGTCTTTTGTAAAATAGAAAGACACACTCTAACACTCTACTACAACTGGAAACTTTACCTTAGCAAGTCTAAAAATAGTGAAGAAATGCACCTTCAAACTCTTCTCACTAGTGATATATCAATGTATATATTTAGCCAGTGGTCATTAGATATTATCTTCCTAAACACATCTGATACTCATGCATTGCCTTATAGGCCAAAAATGTCAGAAGTAAATGTTCTGTAACCTCACTTGGAAAAGAATATAATGTTAGAAGCCCCTGAGCAAAGCCATCCCCTAGGATAGATTTACCTCAATAGTCATATAATACAAAACACTTGGCATAGTAGCAGAGAAGTTGCCTTAGTGTTTTCATCTCATCTGCCTGTAACCTTTGACTTTAACGTACCCCTCAAATCTTTTCTCATGTTTCCCATTGTTGTTATTTTGCAGTGACTCTAACATAGTTCAGGTTAGATTAATAATGTCCAATTACAAACATCTCTTTCAATATGTCTCTATGTTGAAATTTAAACCAATAGTATGGAAAGCCTAGAAATGAATGCTGATTTGGCATGTTACAGAAATTGAAGGAAAGGAATGAGATATTGTAAAATTCCTGACGGTTTTCTGGCTAGAAGACAAAAGTAAAAGCCTTCAAGTTTAGAAGAGAACTATGAACTTAAAACCACTTGGCCATGACATGCATCCTTTTCTATCACAATGCTAATTCTTAATACCATATAAGAATATAAGACCACAAGAACCTTAGTGGCATAAGAATGACGTCACAGGCATTTATAATGAATATATGTCAAGAAAACTGAGGGCATAACTAGTAATTCCTGGTCAATACATACTATATACAAAAAAGTAATAGAAGAAACACATTTGTATGGGGATTTTTAAGGATTCTATGCCTTTACAATTTAAAGAGCAGTGTGTCTTCATATTTTTCTTACACTAACATAAGACGTGATAATATTCAAATTTGTACTCAATGTGTCCTTACACTAAAGGGCATATTGGACAGTGTAAGAACACATCATAAGCTAGAAGGTTGTGCTGATTCACAAAACTTTGACATGTGCTCTGCTACAGAGCTAGATTTATATGCCCTTAAGAAGGGAAAATATCAGTTAAATATAGATATGAAAATATGATAATTCTATCATGTTAGGTCACTAAGCTTCAGAACAAGAGATCATTAATGTTGAATTCACTTAGAAAAGCTGACGACAATGGTGAAGAAGAATAAAATGATAAGCTTTTTAAGTAATGAAAATCTATATTGAGTATTTTATCCATATCTTTTTACCCATGAGAGGAACCATTAGTTGCCATTGAGACATTTCTGTAGCTCTTAGACTTTAGCTATAATGAATCCCAGGCATAATATTTTTTGACACAGGCATTTTTATACATCCCTTATAAATGACGAAGTTTTGGTCAGGTATGACTGCATGGTAGGACACTTCCTACTAGGATAAGACATAGTACTGCTTGAACTTGCCAACTTCTATATGAATGTATGTTGCTACATTGGCCTGTCTTGCCAAGATTGGATGAATAAAGCCTGGTTTGAGCTATCTGCTTGAGATGTCAGTTGGATGCATGTTTTGTTTGCTGTCCTGTAATTGGACTTATCCCCTCTCTATATTTCAACAGTCCAGTTCTTGAGATTAAATACACTCTACTTGAATGAATGAGTTTTGTAGAATTCAAAATTATCTTTAAATCATTGTTAGGACTTTTTTGCTATCACTAGAAGCATATCACAGAGGCCGCCTTTGACTGTCTTCTCACATCTCTTCAGTGTATGCAATTGCCTGCATATAACTGAGTTTTAGTCCTTTTTGACATTTACTTCTTATCTGATATGGAACCCTTTATTCTTTTCTATGTTCATAAACAAAAACATTTCACAATCTTTTTTTATTCTCAAAATAACATAGCTTCCAATCAAGGGTGAGTGTATGCCTGATTTCTCTGCTTCTTTGAATCAGATATTGCTATTTGTTTGCTTTCTATTTGTCACTCATAAATAAGATGGATGGGAGGGATAACTCGAATAGCATTGCACATTGGATATAATTTCCATAGAATGTCTTTGTTCCTCAGTATTTTCCTGCAGAAATTTCATGCAAAGACTTATTCCTTGTACATTTCACGTCTCAGTCTCCTTCATTAGTTTCAAATGTTTTATAGACCTATTCTTCAAGAAAAGTGAAATAGTGAGTGTAATAGCTGTTGTTTATTGTTAAGGAAGCTAAGGAAATTTGTTTTAGGTCAGTGTATCATAAATTATTATAGAGTAAAGCAAATATCATGACATATTGGTCAGCCTGAGGTACATGGGGACATGAATGTCTAAAGCCTCTATTCATTCCTCTACTCCCTTTACTAATTAATTGCATATATATTGGAAAGAGAGCTAGAAAAAAAGAATTAGGAGTATTATTGCAGCAGATTTGTTCTGCTGTGGTTTTGACTGCATCAGAATTTGTATTGTGGACCTCTATTTTCAGAGGTTTTAGAGTTGGCCATAAAACTTTGCTTTGCTTCAAGTTTAAAAAGCCTTGGAAGATTTTTGTTTTTGGTGTCTAATTTTAAACAAATATGTCTTGTGTTTTATATTACAGGAGAAAAATAAATAGTTTACAGTTCAATTTTGAATTAATATAACTTTTAGTAAGCTTTTAACAAAAATGTAAAATCAAATTAGCTCATAGTTTGTTGACTTTTTTTTACATCAAATATTATTGGCATTGAGAAGTTTGCCTGCTTCATCAGTATAGTTACCTATCTTTAAGATGTTTTAAAATTTGGATACTTGTATCAACACCATCCTGATTCCAGTAGTGGATCAGCATGATAATGAATGGAGATTTGTGACATGCATATTAACTATCTGGCAATATAGATTTGGAAATATATAGTATATATAATATATATACAGATAGATAGATTTACTAGATAGACTAAGGAGAGAACACTCCTATGAATTTAGTTTATCAAATAAATATCATATATTTAAAGAGTTGCACAGACATTTATATTTCAGAGTCTGAATGAGATGTAAGAAATTGCAGAGAAAAGTTGTCTCTTGGGTTAAACAATATACATTTTATAACTTCTGATAAAAATTATTTTCCTTCCTATATTGTGGTTGTGGAAATTAAAGGAATTAAAATTAATACAGATTTTGTTTTAAATAACATTAAACTGTGAAGCAGAGAAAAACACCAGGAAGTTAAAAAATTTAGGCCATTGTATTGTAGTTGTCTGAAAAAACTTTATTTTAATTCTCCGTGATGTTTTTAGTTTTGGTGAAAGTACTAAAATCTATCCTTAAGTTTCAAGATTGCTCATATTACCCTCCACACTATGTTAAGATTTTTTTTTCTAACATGTAGTTTTCAATGTGCAAGGAAAGAAGTAATCCATTTATTGCTGAATGAGTTCTAAGGATTATAAGTTGTAAATTTCACTTACACAGGATTTTATACATTCCTACCATCTTAAATCTGGCATATATAGAGAGATTCTTTTTTCAGGTGGCTTCTACCGACAAACACAAAGTTTGTGTGCGAATACAAGGTTAATTAAATGGTGCTAAAGTGTATTATGACTGTCAGATATAATCAGGCAAAATTTTGTGGTGCTTAAATTAATTTTTCATTGATTTTATTGATCAGTGCATTGAACAGTGTTTATTCACAAATTGTCTTTTATTATTAAACCAAGGCCTCATAGCATATTGTTCAATAAAATGGTTGAATAGTCAATGTAACAGCTCACCATGCTATTATCTATTAATTCTTTATGATGTGGCGTCATTAAAGGTCAAGGGGTCATGCTATTAATCTCATTGCTTTAGAATTCTTAACATGACTGAACATTTTCTCCAAGTACTTATGTTTACAACGCTATAACCCTTTGACTGCTGCGGCAACCTTTAACCACATGTCACAAGCTAGAATCATCAGCATGGTTCTTGCCATGGCAATCAAAGAGTTAAGGGCTGTGCAGTGATTTGTTTTGTATTTATTAATTTATATTTATTTCATTTCCATTAAGGAGGGGAATTGGGGTGGGGCAGGTTTTGTCTGCTGTAAGTGTCTTAACCTAGGGAAGGGTTAAATGGCTTTTTATACTATTGCGTCTTCTGTATTTACCATCAATTCATTGTGTTGTAATTTAAAAAAATTCTGTCAATAAATAAGAGAACAGAAAAATGGTTCATAGACATTGTGGTTTTACTCAGTGAATGATTGCTCATATTTTTTACCAATATATTGCAAATAATCTATAGCAATAGACTTTACTGTCCACATCTTCGATATCATATGAAACAAAATTTAAAAAATGCTTGAATAATGTAGGGCAGAATCTTCTGTAAGATTGCCTGAGTCAGGAAAACATTAAAATTGGCCAAATAAACTGGAGCATTATTTAATGACTAGCTAAATCCATATAATTTTTATCAAGCATAGGAACAGAAAATGCCAGAGCATCAAATGTATTCCAGGAGACCACACAGGAACATAGGACATATGAGGGTTTCTGAAAACACTAGAAAAAGAGAAAAGATAGTGTTTTGGACAGATAAGTATAATCTGTTATTTCAAGTAAAAAAAATGTGACTAGGTTAATTTAACCTAAGAAATTATTTTGGTAGTCAAAACTTTGACAGAATTCATTTTAATTCTTTCCTTCTACTTGCTGTTTATCTTTCTGTTTGCTTACTTTTATTTAGTACTTGACTTTGAATCCATGGCCTCACACATACCAAGCATCCTCCACGACTTTATATACCCTCTTCTTTCTCCTTTAGTGACAAGTGAGGCTATTAAGAGAATGGACACAGACAGAAAGCAAAAAATAAAGATCAACATTTTCATGCTTAAAAATTTAGGTAGACTGTCTTGAATGAAATCCACTGTGAAATCTTTTTAAGACTATCTCAATTTCAGAAAGAATTAAAAATCATACTGGCAGGGCTGGTGAGATAGCTCTGTGGTCTAAAGCTCCTGCTTAGCAGTTTGACCCCTGGTACCACATGGGGTGCCATCCCCGTCCCCAGGGCAGGCTGAGCTGACAAAAAAAAAAAAAAAAGGAAAGAAAATAGGAAAAGAAATAATAAAAGCAATAAAATAAAAAAGGTGTTTTGTCATCCAAAGATCAAAGTACATATACACCAAGAAATGCTGGTTATAAATTTTAATCCACATGCAGAAAGAGGGGGTCTGCAGCATGGTCATAAAATGATCACAGAGCTTTAGTAGCCTGATATAGTGGAAAGTAGATTAGAGAAGCACAGTACTGGTAACCTCTCGAGGTTTGGATATAGGACAATCTCAGAATTTGAAGATTACCTTTAGAGGAAGACTTACAGTTATGAGCTGTTGGACTTTTAATACATTTTAAAGAGCTTGCAAGGCTTAGTCTAACAACAGCAGAGTTTATTTATATTTGTATGAGAATTTTAAGCAAAAGGTAACCCTTACTTATGGAAAGCCACAAAAATGTTAAACCATCAAATCCAATGAATCCAAAAAAGAATCTCTCATTCTTATTGTTAGAGAGGAGGAGAACAAAGGTAGAAACATCAGTCTACCACAGTAAAGGACATAGTTTTCTTATGTGGATGTATTTATTTAATTTAATGTCAAAATATATAATGCATGAAATATATATTATAGAACTTTTGCCACAACCAAAGACCAAATACAATAATAATAACATGGAAAGAAGAAAAATACAGTTTTATAGAGAAATCAGTAATGTACCAACATACTATATGAACATAAGTATTAACTAAAGTGAATGATAATATGTGTACATTTTACATCTATTTTAAGTCATTTGGACATAGGTTCAGCTGTTTATATATTCTACCGCCATCTCAGGTTTACTCTAGTATGGCACTAAATTCTTCTTTCTTTCCTTATTCTTCTTTCCTCTTTCCATTTCTTAATTTCTCTTTTACTTGGAAGAAAAGTTCATAAACTATAGCTTTTATTTTTCCACTCTTATTCTTTGTAATTATATGAGACTCCTCACCATTCCAGTTGACTTATTTCTTTGAAGTTAAATAAAATATGAATTACTAAATTCATTTTTTCTCTCAAGGCTTACTCAAGATATTTAGGCCTATTATTGCTTTGCCATTAACACTTCTTCTGTTTTCTTGTACGAGGAATCAGACTCACGATTCTGCACTTGCCAGCCAGGTGCTATGCAGTCAAGTTGCCTCCCAGACCCTGTTAATACTTTTTCCTGAATATGCCCTTGATAGAAGGCCTATGTATCTCTAACTCTTCTTTTCCTAAGGTTGATAAAGTACCTGTTGTACAATCAACCTTCAATAAAATGTTGAATTCTAGACATTAAACGTTTGTGCCATCTTCGCACTGTGACTAACTTTCTCAACTAAATTCTTGGGAGTTAGGTAATTCTCCTTGTACGATCTTGGTCTCACTTAGTCTACATGTTTTCATGGATCTTCTTCACAGCCATGGCTGAACTGTATGGTTATGATGCGTTGTGAAATCCAGATTGACATCTCTCCCCTCTTGCTGGATGAATTAATCTGAGTGCTTTATAACCTTCCAGATTCATTCTGCTGTGTGTACAAGTTATCACCATCCTTTCCTTCCCTAAAACATGAATGTTATATTGTTTGAGTGATCTAATTCTATTAATGGCTGTAGATTTTCTTGGTTACTCATGTGTAAAAATTTTAGGTTTGCTTGGCAATCGCTTTACCCCTTCATCACACCTGTCCTTTATGTACTTACCATGTTTAGGGATTTTTTTTTAAATATCTTCTTTGGTGCCTTAGTTCTCTTTGGGTTTCTTTTTTCTGTTTTTTATTTTAGGGAAGGGTCTACAGGGTGTTCAGAGTCTCACTACTAGATCAGACTCAGAGTGATTCACCTGTTTACAGCCTCCTGTGTAAGGGGATTACAGGCTTGCGCCACCATGCCCAGTCTCAATTGTAATCTCAGCACACCCTGGGGGCAGAACCAGCACAGCAGGCCAGGAGATAGAACCCCTGGCCCATGTGCCTGCTTGCAGGGGCTTTAATCCACTGAGCTGTTTGGCCGGCCCTCCTGATTTCTCTTTGGCATTCTTACTTCACGTAATGTCATTAATTCTTGCTGTCTTGATATTCTTGCCAAATTGAGTCTCTCTTTTTTAGTCTGTTTGCATATTGTAGAACAGCATTCTTACATTAGAGTTCAAATCATTGTCCTTCACTGTTAAGAAAAAAATAATTCATATATATATATCTTCCAAAATT
>NW_004524870.1:534027-536478 GCF_000260255.1 Octodon degus | reverse complement strand
TTAATAAATTATATTCTCATACTCTTACACAACTTCTTAGATAAAGCTTATGCTTTTATTTGACCTTGTTCATAATGTTTCTTTTAATGTCTTGAATTTTGGATATTATAATGTGCTTATTTTATTTCCTCCTTTCCTGATGCAGCCTCAGTGCAGTGCCTTATCAAAGAAAAGCTTTAGAAATGTGTATTTAACTAAATCATGCTTGTTTTTACTATAATTGGCAAGAGAGAAATTCTATTTTACTTCGCTTTACATTCTCTCATCCATTTTTCTATGAATACAGATATTTAAAAGTCATATATATATATTTAAAAACATTTGTTGCCCAGATCAAATATTTTAAGCAGTGGACCTTGAGTCCAAGACTTTACTTTTTTTTTCCAAACCTCTTTAAATAGTTATCACTCAACTATGATGAAAACCTAAAGTTTAAACTAATTAGTTTTATAGTCTAAGAGGAAATCTCTAGCAACTGTAGTCTAGTGAAATGGGCTGATCTGTGTTTTGTTTTAAAAACTTAAATCCATTTCTCTCAAATGTATGCATAGACATAACAGTGACATTTTTAGTTTACTCAACATGAGGCAGTAGGACAGGTTTCCTAACAAAAGAGACATCATGAAAACAAACAAACAAACAAACAAACAAACAAACAAAAAAAGATTTTGAATATCTTGATCACTTTCCTATTTAGAGGAAAATGGAGTGCAAATTCTTACAGGGCTACTATGGAATCTACAGAACAGATGTTAACATGCTGTTGAATGTAATAGTAATTAAGGTATTGGTGACAGGAGTTAAGTTGGGGAAAAAGCCTAATCAGAAAGAAAGGAGGGAATCACAAATAGTCCAAAGTCAGGTAAAAAAAAATATTTTGAAAAAAAATTGTTGCTCTAAACATTCACTACTTTAAGTGAGTTCTTTCACTTAAAAATAACTGTCACCTCAGAACTTTTTATGAATTTTGACTGGTGTGTAGCATGCATATAAAATATCTAGTAACGCTTTCAATCAAATTATGGATCAAACATAAATGTATAATTTCTTTTCCTCCAAATACCTACTTTTTTAATTTTTTGTTACTGGAAAAAATCCTACTTCAACCACTAAAGTTAGCTACTCTTTAAAAGACTCTTAAAAGTATTTTTAAAAGGAAGTACAACAGAAGTGACAATAGCAATATTTGGAAAGGAAAAATCAAGTGAACATCCATTAACTGGTTTAATAGAGACAAAGACAAGCAGAAAACAAGTGCAAACTATATCACAGGATGCCAAAGACTTGCAGTGGAAACCCCAGCATCCAGCGGAAAGGGGGTAAATAGCACTGACTAATTAAAAACTTAAAATTTTTGTAAAGTACTTAAATGTTCCAGATCTTCTGTACCTTTGGGCAACACTTTTCATCTCTTAAGCTAAAATTAACTTTTTTCCGAGAAGAGCATGTAAGGAAGTCTTTGAAATGGGGGTGCCAGCAGGCTGTACAAAAAAGAGGGGATTACATCATTCTCCTAAATGCTAAATTGTGAAACCCTCCTAGAATTTTTTTACCTTAACATGAAGCTCGGGTACATATATTGTTTGATTTTATTCATTTTGTTTGGCAAGATAATGAAATACCTTTTTTCTGGTGACTATGACAACTGGAGGAAAAAGAATTAAATTTGATTATAAAATTTTCCCCAGTGAGCAAATGGCCACCGTGGCCATTTTACTGAATATCACACTGACAAGTCTGCTTCACATGGTCAACGTTTCTAATGATTATTTTCTGTCCATTTTTTAAACAGGATAAGACAGCCAAAGGCTCTAGGTATTTGAGGAAAGTTTTAAATAGAAGTTAGAGATCAAATAAGCTGAGGAAATGGCATGAAAAAATGGATTATGTAGGAGAAACTATCTTAAAATTATCTTTCCCATAGAGAAAAGTAAAAGCTTTTGCTCAAGAATTAAACCTATGATAAGAACAACAGTGAAGTTGAAAAATAGAACTAAATCTGTTAAAATATGAAAGAAAATTAAAGTATTAAGTTGAAATTATTTTTTACTGAACCACTAAAGTTTTTCTCTTTTTCAAGAGAAAAATGGAGAAATGATAATCATACTCATCAGTAAAATTCTCATCAATTGAGGAACCTGAACTTTCAGACTGAGGGAGCCTAGGTATGTCCACTATTATGAATCAAACAATCACACAATCAAATATACCACTATAAAATTTAGAGCAAAGAAAACACTCCATGAGGACTTGGAAAAAGGGTAGAACATTCACTTGCCAAACATAAAGAATTACAGTTTTCTCAAGTTTTTTTAAAATTAACATTGGAAAACTAAAGATCATACAGTAACATCTTGAAAACTGAAAGTTAAAATTGTTTTCAATCTATAAGCGTATAAATTAGTAGTTGCTTATTAAAGAAAGTTCTCACAAAGGTTTTCCCTTCCTAAT
>NW_004524870.1:528965-533692 GCF_000260255.1 Octodon degus | reverse complement strand
AAGAAAAATAGTACAGATATAAGAGTTCTATGACAAAGAATACTTATAAGAATATAATTGTCCACCAGACATAACAGACAACTGATGTGAACTGGAGCCGAGTGACAAAGGGTGGAAACGCTTCACGTTCACGAATTTTATTGCTGCATTGCTTCAGTTAACCAATGTAGGAATTGCTCTATGGACTCCATCCAAACAGAAAACAGAATTATCAGAGTTGGAAAACATATGACCGAGTGTGGTACGTACCTTTTATCTCCGCAGTCTGAGGGGATGAAGCGGTTGGATCCTGCTTTTCAGCACAGCTGGGACAATTTACCAAATTAGTAAGATTTGTTAAAAATACAAAAGTAAAAACTAGAAGAGAACTAACTTTGTGCTTTAGTGTGAAGGCCCTTGTTCCAACTCTAGTAAGACAAGTGATTATAGAATCCATTGTGAGGCAGACATTTTCTAAAATAAAAGGAAAGATAAATCTAGATAGCCCATCTATAGAAAAATTAGTCCAAATAACACATTTGGTGACATCGGTAGGTGTATGTCATACACACTGGACTGAATTTGTAGGAGACTATATGAGGAACAGTTAAAGCATAGGGGTAATTAGTAACTGGGCCCAATGACAATGAGACAAGTACAAAAATAAGGCAATTGCAAAGTAAGAAACCTAAAAATAATAAAGGCCCAATTCAAAGTCAATACTTTGAATAGCAAGCTACAATCATGATGATGTAAAAAGCTGAAATTCTATTTAGTCATATATTATAATACAAGTACATCAAGAGACTAGGGGAAGGGAGATGGGAAATGAAGCAGAAGGAAACTTAGTCCTGACCTAACCAAGTAGTAAACTCAGAGATGATGTCTTTTGTTGATTCAGTTAAAGATAAACTATATTTGTATCACTTAGAAATGCCAAGATACTGAGTTCCAGGAAAAATAACTTGCCAAAAATATCAAGAGGAGTCTTCAGAAAGCATATTATGGTAATGGGAGATAAGACCAAGAAAGTTTATATTATGCTATAGCATTGTTTTTGCCTTATGTAGTGTTATTAATGACAAACATGTGTTAGTTGTAGTAATAGACATTTTAAATTAAACACAAAAACAATGTATTGTCAACATATCCTAAATTTTCATAAACATAGGATGCTCTGTTCATAATTATGGCTTACCCTCTACTACTAAAGATTAATCATACTCATTTGATCATTTTTCTCCCTCTTTTCAGAATGTTTTTGGTTTCTCCTCTTTTATAATCCTCTTAAACAGCCTTTGTGGTTCTTCACTTCATAAGATAACAAAAACGTACCAAAAACAACTCCGACTTTCTATAAAGATACTTGGTTAAAAATTTTTAGATGATAAGAACAGTAGTAATAAAAGGACTTTAAGGAGGCCGGAGAGATAGCTCAGTAGAATAAGTGCTTGCCTGGCAAGTGCAAGGGCCTGAGTTCAGTCCCCTAGTTCCACAAATAAATAGATAGATAGATAGATAGATAGATAGATAGATAGATAGATAGATAGATAGGCAGATAGATAGATAGATAGATAGATAGATAGATAGATAGATAGATAGATAAAATAAAAAATAAAAGAGCTTTAAGTTCACTGAATGTGACAAACATTTTTCAATAAAAAGATCAGAGTAAGCATTAGTCAGTAAAATTAAATAACTATGACAAATAATTCTAGATCATACCTCCAACCAGAAGATAGAGCCTAAAAATATGCATAAGATTGAAATAAAGAATTTCTTTTGCTTTAAAGAAATATCTGTAAACTTAATATGCTATTATTAAATGTATAGGGGCTTATACTAAAATTACAAACCATTATTTTAAAAAATAATGGTTTATCTTTTCATTCAATATTAATTGAATCAGTGTTACATGAAGCATATTTGCTATGACAACATATGTTTTGTTCAAATTCAAGTAAAGGAGCCACGTTTGCTACAATTATATGTTTCATAACTAAGATATACCATATATGCAAAGAACTATGCAAAACATAAGCAATGTAATATATAACAAAATACATTACAAAAGGTAAAATTTATTTTAAAACCAGATATAAAAGATTTCAAATGGCAATCCTGTTAGGATTTATCAAGGACAACAGTTCAAAAGTAAAAAAAAAAACAAAAAAAGTAAAAGATAATAGACAAAAAAAAGTAAAAGCTGAGAGTAATAAAAATATCAGGAATTATGTATCTCTCTTCATTAATGATTGACTAGTAGAGGAGTAAAATGATAAAAAGATAATCAAAATATGGGATATGCCTGTGCTGATTCCTTAAATGAACCTCATTATTATGTATTACAAACCTATACTAATACAAGTATTAACTACTAACAAATAATCAGTTTCAAAGAGGTAAATATTTGGTAATTAATATTTGGCATACAAGAGAACAGTGGATAATTAAAACATCACATATCATTGCCTGGAATCAGATACAATTGAAGGCAAGGACTTAGAGGTCCCAGCCTCTGTTGTTACACAGTTTTATGAAGGCTTCAGAGCTAGGAAGGTATCAAAGACTTGGAATTTAAAACATCACTTCTATTAGCATATGCAAATTTTTAAAATTATAAGCTGCATTAAGATTAACTCAATCATTTACTGAAAATTGGAATTTCCATGAGTTCCTTAAATTTTTATAGGTATAATACTAGGAAAATTAGAAATAAAATCCTCATTTTATCCAATATGTAACCAAATTTAGATGTCCATTAATTCATAGCTTCATTAGATCTCTTGCATGAAACATAAAATTGGAGCTAGGATATAATAGACCATTTGTAATTGAAGTAGAAATATGGGAGAGGATTTCTAAGATCTATTCTGCTTCAAAATTCATAATAGATATTATGAAAGGGAAAAAAACTGCACAAAAGGAAAGAACGACTGGGAAAGGGTAAAAGAAGGAAGGGAGATCAGTAAAATTAAACATCAAGGGCAAAAGTTCCTGGATGAAATGCAGAGGAAGAAATTTGGAATTATGAGATGACTATGCTGGAATTCGGTGTCTACCACGGCTATCTCCCTTGTGACTCACTCACACACATGCAATCATATGACTGGCTGAGAACCTAGAAAGCATCGTGTATGACTACAGAGATACTTTGAAAAAATCTTCTATGGGCAGTTCTCTATTTAACAAGAATGAAAAGGAGGAAAGAAATTGTTAAAGAATGTGGCCATTTTGTTAAGCATAACAATTCCCAGAATTTGAAAAAGCCAAAGTAACAGCAATTGGCCACAGAAGAAAATATTTTACAGTTATTATTAATAAATCATTGAGAGAGACTTTTTTCATGAAAGTCCCTAAGTCCACAATAGAGAAATACTCCATAAAGTTTAACCTGAGTTGTATAATGATGAGAACAGTAGATACAGTTACCTCTCATTGGAAACTGAGAGCTTCTTCCCAATCCATAGTCTTTGTTTCTAGTTATCTGTTAAAGAGAGAACTTCAATACTACCAGAGTTATGACAATGACTCCTCATAAACATTCTTAAAATAATCTGTAGTCATTACTTATACCATGTATCAAGAAAATGTAACCATCTTCTAGAGTAAGATAAGTATCCAGATTTTTTAGGGATGTTTGACACTGAATTTTCTGTACCTCTAATTCTTTAGAGACTAAATAGTAAATCTGGTCTCCCAGTCAGGAGTTTTATAGAGATAGGTGTTGATTCAAGGTAGCTCCAATGACATTGTAGCATATGATGGTTAACTTTTCTAGTGAATTTGCAGCATTACATATAGCATCTTTGTCTTTATCTGGAGTAGCCATACAAGTGAATAATGATTATAATAATTAAGAGCAAGTAGAGGCTTCCAGGGTGCCCTTTCTGTATCAAAAATAAAACTATTTCCTTGTAGTAGATGCAGAACAAATTAATCATCATTCAAGATTGAAAAAATTAAAGGATGATGATTACTAACACAGAAAAAATTAATGCCACATAAAACCTAGTAAATAAAAGAAGGTATATGACAGATAGATGATGGATGTGATAGATTGATTAATTGATTCATTGATTTTGGAAACAATGGCAATATACAACACTTACAATGATCAAATATTTACATTATGCAATCTGTTCTCCTAACTGTAATAAGTTGTATAGACCCCATTGTCAATTGATTTTCAGCTACTGGTCTGACAGATAAATTCTTACTTTATTCTAATGAGTATGGAGCTGCAGATTCTTTTGTCTTACCTGGGAAGAATAGCAGTATATCCTTGCCATACTGCTACCACTTTAGGGAAAATCATTGTAGCAATCTAGTTTGATGATAAATTAATCCATCAGTTCCGTCTTTACAGAGAATTCATGTTTGCCAGGCATATATATGAAAGCAAGTATCCAGAACCTGGATAAACTGAGCTAAGAGATGAAAAGCTTACATGCTACATCATGTCCTGAAGAAGTCTGCTTTACCCACAATTATTTTGTTATCTAATTATTTTGGACATATTTTCTTACTTCCTATAAACTCATCAATAAGTTGCTGTACCTCGCACACATTATTATGAAGAAAAGGGTAAATTTACTATTTTCAAGTATCTTTTTCCCAATGAAACACTTCCTCAGTCTTTAAAAATTATTTTAAAACAGGATCTCAGGGCTGGAGAGATAGATTAATGGTCTAAAGAACCTGCTTAGACAAGCTTAGGCAAAGTGCAGGGACTGTGGTTCAGTCCT
>NW_004524870.1:524646-528625 GCF_000260255.1 Octodon degus | reverse complement strand
AGAGACAGAGACAGAGATATGTTCATGCTGTAAAGAATTTGTCACCAGACAGTCATAACCCAGTGTATATACTTACATTTAAACTATCTTCAGGTTATTCAACCAGCAGCAATATGAGACAATTGAACTCTTCACTTCTAGAACAAGAACCACACACTTTCCAAGGAGTAACTACAGCATTCTCATTTTGAACAATGTCTCGACTTGCTACTTTGCACTCTTAGGTATCAAAACACCTTCTGTGAACTAATATCTGAATACTGTGCCAAAAATCAAGCATGCTGGGAAACTTCATTATAAAGCGGAAGCAGTATCTAGTGGAGAAGGCTGAAGAAGTCCTGCCAGTACAAGGCAAACACATGAAGAGGGGAGCAGACCCCAAAATACCTCTGCTTCTCACTAAAGCCACCTCATTGACATGAGGAGGAAAAATTTCCAGTCTGATGTATGTTCCTTGAAATGCTGTCACCAATGGAAGATGTCTATTGCAGTGCAATAGTCCCACTCCAAGGGGCTCTGCAGGAAAGAAAGAAAAGGAAATTCAAGCAATAAATCTCACTTTGCCAGAAATAGAGATGGTGGGCAATAACTGTCTATGCTGATGCATGGACTGTGGCTAATCATTTGGCTGGATGATCTGAGAGTTGAGAAGGACAAGATTAGAATCACAGTAACTAATTTACCAGCAGCCATTCCTCATTGTCTCAGTTTTTCAGATGGAGTCATCTCTTACAGTGCAATGCTTTCTCAGAATTAAAATCAATATATACTTAACTAATGGCATTGCTTATGGCTTGAGTGTTTGTGTATAAAATATTATAGTGTGTTACATGTGGGAACATTTTTAAAAAGATATAAGGTGTGTGACATTTTTAGAAAACTTGTTAATGGTTATCAAGGTATTTAAACTAGTCGCAGGTTTACTGGGCTATTCTAGCTAAAGAGAGCTGCTCTCCAGAGAAAGATACTGGAATCTGGTAAGGTTATCTGGACAGGAGTCCAGTAAATCAGTAATGAAATTTCGGGACAGTGGGTTACGAGGTAGCACAACCATAGTTTGCATAGCACGGTCTTGTCCCTGCCTTTTATCCTAGGAATACAAACAAATTTTAGGAATCTCATGTATTTAGTTCTCATATTTCCCATCTGCTAAAATGAGTATTGCACTCTTATTTTTTAGGCTATGATAAAGACCACAGTGAAATGATTGATAGGATAAGATAATACATTTTCACAAAGAATAAAAATGTGGGGGCCGTGGAGATGGCTCAGTGGAATAAGTGCTTCCCTGGCAAGCGCAAAGGCCTGAGTTCAATACCCGGTTCCACAAAAAAAAAAAAAAAAAAAAAAGAAAAAAAATGTAAGGTAATATACATCCCAATATCTTGCCTAAAATAAAGCATTAACATGCCAGCTTATTTTGGGATTATTTTCTTGCTAGTTTCTAAAACAGTTGTGTAAGTCTTGCTTTGTGAATATCTTTAGTGTGGACTCCTGGCATCTATAATATCCTGAACCAATTCACATTAACCTTTCATAATCACTTCTACTTTGGGACAGTGCCCTAAGTTGCCCGGTGCCAGTCTGCATATAAGATAGGGAAGAGCACACCACAATGTTTTCACCAGACTGCTTTCTGTTGGATAGCAACTAGCAGCAGCA
The DNA here is from genome assembly GCF_000260255.1 of Octodon degus. Classification (NCBI taxonomy): domain Eukaryota; kingdom Metazoa; phylum Chordata; class Mammalia; order Rodentia; family Octodontidae; genus Octodon; species Octodon degus. The sequence continues at coordinate 526,963 of NW_004524870.1, read as the reverse complement.
TTCCTAATACTTTGATCACACCTTTCAAAGACATTCACGAAAGAGAACTTCCAGAACTGCTTCAGAAAGTGGCAAGAATGATGGGATAATTGTAGTTGAAGTGACAGAGAGTATTCTGAGGTTGATTTGTGCTGATGTGTTATACATAAATTTTTAAAAAATATTCATTGTATTTGTCAATCACATCTCAATTGTTTTATGTCATACTTCTTCCTAAACAGCTTTTCAGTGTGTAACAAAGTTGTAGTTTAAATGACCATGCAGATTCCTGGGGTTCACACTAAACTTATTAAATTAAATTTTACAAATTCCTCAAACATTTTGGGTGTTGTCCAAAGTTTGGAAATACAGTCAATTTAACCACTGCTTGCTAATTACTTCCTGAGAATATTGTTTGCTCAACCCACAAAAGTCCTAACTCTCCAAGGAGCCAGAGCCATAGAGCACAGCCCCATTATTCCTCACAACATGCACTTTGTTGCCTTACATGCATGCAGTATGTGTGTATACACATGTCAGAATGGCTTCAATTAAACTATCATGGATTACAGAATGAGAACTTGACCATGGGCATGTCTTTTTTCTAAATAAAAGAAGATGTTTTCATAGATCTAACGTCTGGGAATGTTCCAGTTTGAGTCTGTGGCTCTAAATTATTCAATATACTGACAGTGATGTTTGATTTGAAACCCATACATTCCTTCAGCAGTCATGAGGTGAAACATCTTTTAAAGAGCATATTTAATTGCCCAGATATTTGTGTGAAATTACTTTCATTAATCACAGTATTGATTTTGCTTCTCCTGCTTTCCGGCAGTCTTCTATTTTTAAACCTCAGTCCCCCGAAGTGACATATGGAAGCATCCTAGTTATCCATAACTTTCTAGTTTGTGATCTAATTGATAGATGAAAACTTCATTGTGCACCACTTAAAGCTGCTGCTTGTGTTGAAAGGTAGATATTTTTGTCACTTCCTGTTGGCTACAAAGCTCAGTTTGTGCTGCTCTTTCCGCAACCAGGCCACTTTTTTTTTCTAGTCAGCATCTCTGCATGTAAGAGTGGCCTTAAGAAAACTTGTCCACTCAACTAAACATTTTGGTTGTCTCTCAGCTAGCTTACCAACACACCTTCTTATCCTTTCTCTGCCTCCTGCCTTGAATCCTGTTGATCTACAGACAGGGTTCAGTTTCTCAGTTCACAACTAGTTTAGTTTAAAACACATAAGACTTCATTTGTCCTAGATTATTCCCATGCATTTTCACAAGAATTTTGAAAAGCAATATACATTCAATTCCAAAATCAGAATATATTTCTAATTTTTTTATATTTTAAAATCTTTTATTTGCTTATATATTTGGTACAGCGTCTAGCGATGCAGCTCAGACTTGTGCTGATCCTCCTGTCTCACCCTCCCCAGTGAGCACTGGAATTACAGGTGTATGCCTGGTTACAGTGGCAGACATGGGGCTCCTGGGATCCTGGGGCCCACACTGCATGTGGTACTGAGTATCGATCCTGGGTCCTTGTGCTTGCTAAGCAGGTGCTTAGACCTCTGAATTACCTACCCAGCAAAAGAACACATTCTTAAAATGAAAAAATATTGAGATCATTTTTAATACTCTAGTAGCCATTAAGAACTTTCTATCTTTTAGGCAAAATAAATTCTTTTTATTTTCATTTTCATGTAGGAGAGATTATCAGTGTTAAATGTTATCTTTCTTAGGCATAATTACTTAATCTGTAAAATAAAATGATTGAACAAGACTACTCAAAGTCACTAAAAGCTGCAAAATGCCAAGGTCTTAAGGACACAGCTTGCTTCCTAGCCGGTTATGGGGGACATCCTTGTGCAGCCCGTGTGAAGGCACAGGTTATCTGGTCTGTGGAACCTGGGTACCAGCGTCTTAATGGCAATTGTCTTCTGAGTTTCTTTGATTCTAATATTTATATCTGAAAAGTTGTAAAGGAGTTTGATGACAACAGAAAGGTTGAGAGTGAGCAAATCCTTTAAGCAAGAAAATGTGTAGTGTTAACAAAAATTAACATAGGCAGTTACTCAAATGTACACATCAAACATATGCTCAAATCCTACAATACCTTAAAAGGCATGAGACTGAAATCATTTTACTTTTCCTTGCATTAACTAAAGCATCTTCTTTTTTATCAGATAGGCCAGAATGCAAAGACAGATTTTGTTGATATTGTTCCACCTCCTATATATAGCGTCTTTGGCTAAAGTATAAAAGGAGAGCTGATCAATCAAGACAAGATATGTTCTACTGTTCTATCTTGACAAACATACCTTCAAGACAACTTT
>NW_004524870.1:523222-524546 GCF_000260255.1 Octodon degus | reverse complement strand
TAAGTTGTTATTATTATTATTATTATTATTATTATTATTATTATTATTGCTATAGCTGAATGCCACATATTGGGCAGTGTACCAAGGCAATGCATTTATTTGGCTCCTGGTTCTGAAGGACAGAAAGTCCAAGAGTATGATGCCAGCATCTGCTGGGCTTCTGGTGAGAGCTCCATGCTGTTTCAAAACATGGTGGGACCAGGAAAGGAGGAAAGGAAAATGAGATGGAAAAGAAAAAAGGGGCTGAACATTGCAACAGAAAACTCATTCTATGAAAAAGTCACTAATCCATGCACGAGAGGTCTACACCCGTAACCCAACACCTTTCACTTGTCAATGGTACCACATTGGGGAATTAAGGTTCCATTATATGAGCCTTCAGTGAGCATATCTAAACCACAGCACTAGCCTTTAAACACCCTGGCAATATGTTCTGCTCTTAAAAGAATGGATCCATGCTGGACTGGAAGGAGATTAAGAGTTATTTTACCAGAGAATTTCAGTACCTCAGATATCCAAGGATTATGTGCTTGTGTCTTCTACAAGTGAGTGTGTTGGCTCAGTCCTGTGCATAACACAACTCATAAAAAGAGTAGAGCAGAAGTTTGAAAGTCAGAGCAAGGGACAGATGCCCTATTGCCAGTCTAGGGGTGAGACTAGCTATGACAGTAGTGCTATTCTGTTCCATTGCCATTTCCAAAGTTGCACATTTTCATTATTATTCTGTTATTTGGAGAACTATTTTTGGTTCTTTCCCTGGTCATGATAGATGAAATAATCATCTTTTCTTATCTTAGAATGTCTAAGGACTTCCTCTTTTTTCTATAAATATTTATAGTTTCATCTTAAGTATCCTATATGCTTATAGCTATTGCTTTTCCTATTTTCTCCAATACATTTTCATGGATTTCTTGATATGCAGAACTGTAACGTGTGAAAAAGTTTTGCCACAAAGTCAGATATGAGAATAATTTCATTTTTTTCTCACTGGGCTATGCTAACTGTGTAACTGGAAGGGAAAAACGTGTATTTGCCTGTCAATTAAAAGTCTTCACTCAGAATACCTTGTCTGTTACATTTCTCAACATCTGGTGCTTTTCTCTGTTCCTTTTCCAGAGTTTTACAGTTTAACCACTTCTTGTAATTGTATGACCCTAGGTTAAACACCACTGATGGATTCTACTGTGAATAAAATGAAATTCAAGTTCTGTTTTGATCACATTATCTAAGACAAAACTTTGTAAGAAAAATTATTTACTAAATTAAGAATAAAGAGGCTGTGGAGATGACTCAGTAGAATAAGCAGTTGCCTGATGGGTGCAAG
>NW_004524870.1:502984-523122 GCF_000260255.1 Octodon degus | reverse complement strand
AAAAGAAAAAAGAATTAAGAATAAAATACTTTCAGGACCCACCAAATAGCTCAGCAGATTAAAGCACCTGCAAGTAGGCTCAGAGACTGAGGATTCAATCCCTGGGCCTGCCATGCTGGCCCCACCCCAGAGGTGCACTGAGACGCTGATAGAGACTGGGTGTGGTGGCATATACCTGTAATCCCAGCACTTGGGAGGCTGTAAACAGGGAAATCACTATGCGTCTCATCTAGTAGTGAGACCCTAAACACCCTGTAGACCCTTCCCCCTCAAAAAAGAATAAAATACTTTCATCTAACAACTAAAGAAAAATTAAACTAATTTCTAACTCTCATCTTTAGTAATGATTTATTTTTTAATTCTTAAAATCAATTGCAGAGAAGATATGAAACAAATAAGTATTTAAAAACAGTGACTTATTTTGTAGTTTCAATTATAAACAAAATAAGAATTATTTTTGATATCTCAGTACCATTACATTACTACATTTCATACTCATTGGAACTATAGATATTTCTATTGCATGGAATTCATTAAGTGCCTATACCTTTAAAAATTACTGGGTTCTCATATGTCCTGAGTCTTAATTGACCTTGGAAAGCTAGGGCCAAAATGTTGGCTTTCCTTGCTGCCCTCCTTTTTCTCTCATTTTTGGTCTGCAAACTTAAGTTGTTAACCCTTCAGAAGAGAAGCTTATTGTTATTACCATACAACCTAGGCTGTTAAGCTTAACCTCACTATCTATCTGAACATCAAACATCTTAGGCATAACATGGAACAGGTATTTTTCATCAAGCATGATATGTTAAAATTTAAGTGCCTACAAAATATGATGAAATACATTTTACAAATTAAAATATATTTTAAAAATAGGCATAAAGAATTATATAATTCTTATGTTTACACGTAAGTCCAGAAATCTAACCATATACAGCATTGTAGAAGGACAGTTCTACAACATTCCTTTTGCTGTCTCCTGCCTTCATTCACCACCTCCTTCTTTTTGAACAATCATCTACCTGAGAGACAGCATAGCAACAACTGGCATGTTATGACAAGCAGCCTGCATTCAAAAGACCAGAATGACAGGCACTCCAAGCATGAACCTACTATTACAAATTGCCATCTTCAGTGCAGTTGCTTAGTTCACAGTTGTCAGTATATAGTTAGTCAGGGTGAGAATCTTTCATTAACTATTAGATTCAAAAATCTTCTGAAGATTCTCAGGACCATTGCTTTACCCATCTTCTACATATAACTGTATGGCTTGCCACTGTCATTTTTCTTAGCTCTGTAACAAAATGTAACTCAGTTGTGTCCCAAATTTTCTGATCAAGGAGATTATGGGAACAAAGAGGAAAGTGATTGATGATGTAGAGTGTGCCTAAGGAGAGTCACATGGAGAGAAAATATTCTCTCAGGCTTTCACAGAGAGCACACTGACCAAGCAATGGCCGTGACTCATCCACATGGCTGACAAAGACAAAAGATCTACAATCTGAGGTACAGGGTCTCAGGACAAATCCTGAGGGCATTTGACTGACCTTATCAGATGCAAAAGCTACAACTCTTGTTGCATAGGTCTTGCTTTATCTTGGTCTTAACCATCCAGCAGAAAAGTATTTAAAAAAAAAGAATAAGAAGTAAAGTCAATGTGTCATGTTGAGCTGTATGGAACTCAGGTCAACAATTTCTGACATTGCCAGTCATGTGGAAGACCCAATACTACTATGGACTGCTGGACTCTTTTGGAATATTTTGCTGAGTTCACATACCTATAATATTGAATTGATGGAACTAGACAAAAAAAGGGTATACAGATGAATATCCGTTTTGTATCTGTGTATTCAAAATGGTTAGGATAGTTATATAGTTACATTCTCTTAATGAATGGAGGGATTTGTTCTAATAGTGTTGGTAAATAGGATATAGTGCCTGCATCCTGTACAACGAATAACTACTAGGAAGAGAGTATGCAATGTGCTAATTTTTGAAACTTTCCTACCAATTTGGTTTGAAACTCTCTCATTGCTATTTGTTTCTTAATAAATTATGGAGAAAAAATTAAATTGAGGGAAAGGAAAAATTTTTTTGAGGTTAAAAAAACAATTGGGTTCTACCTTTGGCTACCATCTCTAGCAATTTCAGGTTGAATTTTTCCATACTTGTTGTCCTTATTCCCCCAAAAGATTGTTCTATCATTCTGTTCAAATACACACATCTAACATACTTCTAAGTGAATTAACTTTCTGATTGTCTTAGGTACAACCACTGAATCTTGGTGATAATTTCTATGATGGTGGCAACACTGCGGAGGATTCCTGGCGGAGGATTCCTGGCACCATGGAGAGATTCTAAATATAATTTGTTACAGTTTAAGTCTTCAGTGTCTCTTGAAGATTTGTATATTAAAGGCTTGTTTCCCAGGGGGAAGTTCTTGGAATGTGGAAGAATCTTTGAAAGTTTGAGCCTCATGAGCAGATATTTAGGTTTTGAGAATAAGCTCTCAAAGGGGACCCTGGTCTTTTCTCCTTTTTGGATTTCCAGTAATTGAAAGAGCACTTTTGCTCTTTCTGTTATATGTTGTTCTATTTTTTCTACCTAATCCTTGTTATCTAGGACCTTCAAAGAAGTCTAAAAGCAGTTCATGTGATCAAGCATTGGTTGAGTTCTCCTATCATCACAGGAGCCAAGACAAAGCTCTTCTCTTGAGATATTGTTTATTTCCACTAGTTGTAGTGACAGAAAGCTAAGCGGCATAGCATATTTTGGAAAGAAATTACTTTGAATGTTGTGAGTTCATGCCTAACTTTCAGTCTTCTCAGGACAGACTGGAAAAGAAGATTTTAAATCCTGCACGAACAATCAGTCCAATGAATGTTGTAGAAGTTGTGGGAAAATATATAGTTGTGTTCAGATGAAAACAGGAGAAACAAGTGTGATAGATACTAGCTTATATTTTAGAGCACAATATATAGTATCTGGGCTCCACAAGTGGGGTAACTCATCAAATAAAGAGATATGGAAAGTTTCCCCTGTATTGCACTTCAGATTTGCTGGAGGTACAGTGGAGTCCAAATTCCATTTTGCACTTATGAGCTGTGCTTGCCATCAGGGACAGAAAGTGAATAGAACTATGTATTACAAGCCATTTTTAAGATCTAGAAAATAGCATGACTACAACCTTTTGTCATATATGAGCATACAAAGCAAAGTTTTCCCTATTTCATTGTTCTGCCTTCAGAACGCAGGAATAGTAGCAGGAGGTCCTGAAATAGTGAAGTTGATGCCGACAAAAGGAAAGTGGAGTGTGTGTCTTCAATGGATGGGCCTTCAGTCATATGCTTTAATTTCAGAGCCTTGAATCTGAAATTTTTAAGTGACAAAAATCTAGGATTGTGTTCAAAGTCTTTCATTTAATTTCTGGGAAACTACACAAAATAGAATATGTTATGTGGGCGTTATATTACAGTCATCAATATGAATGATATATACAACTACAATTAAATATAGGTACATGTGTAGGTATATTTCCTAGATCTGTTGGATACCAATAAATTACCTAGTAGAAGCAATGAGAAAAACTAAATCTAATTTCATCTTCTGAATATAATTATCCAATAAAATGATTCTTGGATTCTTGTGGAGAAGACTGATTTTAGGGCTGAGATACTAAAAAGACAAACAGAACCTATAGTATCTTGTGATAGAAAAGAAATAGAAAATGTGGCTACCATCATATGTAAAGGTCTAAAGAGACACCTGGAACAAGCACAGATTGATGAAATTGTACACAAAAAAACATTAATAGAATATAATATCAACTAAATTAAGCATAAATTTATTACAACTGACATGCATATGCACGTGGAATAAATGGGAGGGAAGGAAACACTAGCAATGAGTCACCGGCTTGTATTTATGAAAAGATATACTGGAGTTACATAATTATCAATGGAAACACACATTAGATGAATACAGCTTGATGAGGTGTGGATTATTCACATAGTCTCACATTATCCTCCCACAAATTGTGATCACTTACCAAATAGTAGGCTAACAACCTGATGAAGTTAACATGAACAAGAATGGAAAATGGTGCCCTACACTAAGAATACAGACTATCACAGCTTCCTGGTCACCACAGCCCGAGACTAAGCATGAGGGAAACATGAGTGTCATCCTTTTGTTTGACTTCCGTGCCCCCAAGGGCCTACGGTGACTAAAGTCCTTGTCCTTAGGATGGTGCTATTTATAGATAGAACTGTGTGTGTGTGTGTGTGTGTGTGTGTGTGTGTGTGTGTGTGTGTGGTAAGGAGGTCACTGGAGTCCTTCTCCGGGAATGTACTTCTTTAAAGACCTGTTGATACTTCCTGAGGGAGAGTTGTTATAAAACGTTTAATTTGGCCGCACTCTGCCTCCTGCCTCAAGCTGTCACTGTCCTTTCTGACAAATGGTCACCCTCTTGCTCTCTACCATTTACCATGATTTTCTTACAGTCCTCAGCAATGTGGGAATCATGCCCTGGATTTTCTAGCACAATGAAGTGTTAGAAGGAGAGGGGCAGATGTTTTCACTTAACTCTAGATTGTCCAGAAAGAGTATGTGTATTAAAGCAAATGGAATAAAATATAAACAATTCTGGGTCTTGATCAAAGTTATATAAGAGGTCCTTATATTGGTCTTAAAATGATCTGTTCATATGAAAAATATTTTAAAAGATAAAGAAAACAAATCAAAGAAGGAAGAATGGACAAAAGTTTGTCACACAATGCAAACAATGCACTGAAACAGTGCATTTCTTCTGGCCTAGTGGCTTATAAGTCCTATAGTGAAGGCATGAGCCCCTGATTTTATTCTTATGCATCTTGTAACATTAGATGCTTCTCTGCTGCACTTATAATCCTGAGTTATGATGCTCCAAACACAATAAATGACAGTTTACTTCTTGGGTGACCAAGCAAATGCTAAACTAACCTGAGGTGGTTGGAGGTTCCTTCTTACATGCTGCTTTCTTATTGATTACAATTTGGCCTTTTGCTGAAAAATGTGCTTGCATGTTTAAAAAAGGGTAGAAGTAGATTTCAAAGCTTAAATGATTATGCAATATATTTATCAATCACTAGTTTATCAACTAATTTAGAAACCAATTTTTAGAACTTTTTTATTGCCTGTTAGTAGAAACAGTAACTATTGATTTAGGATGAAAATTCCCTTTTACTTTTCAGAAAATTAAATGATGTGTCTTCAAACATGACATGAAAAGGGATTGAACAAAATCCCCAGTGGCCTTTGAAAATCTAAATTAGAAAATGCATTCTCAATGCAATTTTAATTAAAGCAATTGAATTTAAGCAGTTGAGATAAACAAGGAATTGGAAGCCTTAACCCTCAATTTATCACTCTGATAGGACAGATTATGGAAATTGTATTTTAAATATTGGTCTCTGTTGGGTTTTGCTCTAAGAATTCCATCAGATACTGTGCTGCAAGGCACACTCCTGGTCTTTCATTTAATTGTCTTCTTGCCTAGTTGATTAAATAAAGATTAGCATTTATTATCTTCCCAGCATTTTATAAGCTTAAACAAATAAAGTTAAACAGCCCTTTGATGAGGTGGACGGTCTTGCTGCTTTACCCTCATTCACAGACATGTGTGGAAGAGAAACACTCAAGATATCAAGCTTCTCATTAGCAGGAAAAAGAAAAGTCATACATCTTAACCTTTACCTATATTCTTGAGCCATTTTATAATATATTTAATCTATTTTTTCCAGAAAAGCTTCAGATCATTTAACTGTTGAGACTACATGACACTTGGAAGAAATTAACACGGTCAGATCTCTGTCTTTTTAACAGCTCACAAAAGGAAAAACAGAGGCTGTCTTGTGATAACTACTTATTTTTTTGATAGTCACTATAACAAACTTCCCTCAAACAATTCTTAAAACAAATAGATTCTTCTGTAGCTCTGTGAGTCAGAAGTCTGAAATCAAAGCGTCAGTAGAGTTGGCTTCTTCTCAGCGCTGTAAGGCAGAACCTGCTTAGCATGACCTACATGCATCTTCAGAATTTAGATGCAAATTTCTCATGCATAAAATGTGGGACTTTTTGGAGGTAATTAGGATCTGAGGAACCCCATCCACTTTTAAAATAAGGCTCTTGAGCCAGCCTGTTAACTCAGTGGACTAAGACTTAGATAAACACAGGGACAGAGTTTGGTCCCTGGTACCACATGCTGCACCAACCCTGCCCCCAGGCATGCTGAGCCAGCCACTGAGACTGGGCATGACAGTGCATACCTATAATCACAGCACTGGGGAGGCTGAAAACAGGAGGATCACTATGAGTCCAAACTATGTAGTGAAACCCTGTACCACATACATTAAAAATAAATAAAATAAGGCTCTTATAAAAGGAGTTTTGCTGGGTGCTTGGATAGCTTTGTTCTTTTCTGCTGGTCTGTCCTGTCCTTTCATATTCTGGTATGGAGGGTAGAGTGAAAAGCCCTGCATTGATGCCTGGGTCTTTATCTGGAACTTCTTAGTCTCTAGAATATGTACATCATTTTCTTATAAATTGCCCGATATTAGGAATGCTATTATAGCAGCAAAAACAAAGTCAGTGTTTTCTTGCTTTTGCCAGGTTCTAGAAGACACTTAACATTTTTTGGTGCATGGCTGTTGGGACTTGTTGTTCTCTTGGTGTACTCTGTCGAGGCATGGCAGTGGGAATGAGAAAAAGGTAAACTAGAGACAAGAGCTGAGTCAGGGTGAGGCCTCTAAGCTGGATGGGAAGAGAGGACCAAACAACAACAATAAGGGTGTTTATTTATACCTTTACAAAGTTAGTATCACAAGACACCAATTTACCTAGCAACTAATGACTGAAATCATCCAGGCAGGATGCTTTTCTCAAGACTATGGTAGCTTGACTGCTTTAGCACTCTGGCTCTGTCTTGCCATCATGTACATGACCAATTTCCAGCTTCAGCAACTCTGGACACATGGTCCCTCTACAATCAAAGCAGCAGTCCAACATTCTCACCTCACATTTACTAACACTAAACTTAACAATGTTCCCAGAAGAATAAAGCATAGTCCTTACCTCTCTTCACCGGCACCTCCCAAGGAAGGTGCATAGTATTAGTCAGCTTTTGCTATTTGACAGCAGCAAGATTAAGGCAAATTATATAATTCCTTAAGCTTCAATTACTGTTTTTTTTTTTGTTTTTGTTTTTTTTTTTTTTTTTGTGTGGAACCGGGGATTGAACTCAGGCCCTTGCGCTTGCCAGGGAAGCGCTTATTCCAACAAGCCATCTCCCCGGCCCCTACAATTACTGTTTATAAAAGGGGCACAATACACAGTCTACGAATCCTGACAGTGTGGGAGAGTATGTAACAATCACACTGAGGTGAATAAGTACATAAAAACTAATCTTACAGTAGCTTACATTGAGGTTTTTCAGGCCCTTTGCTGGTGACTTGATTATTTTAATTATTTTTTTTCAAGGAAAAAACATTGACATCCAAAATTAAGAAAGAACATGCTGGCCCAGACCCTGGGGCATGCTGAAATGGCAATTGAGAGTAGGCATGGTGGCATGTGCCTGTAATCCCAGCTCTTGGGAGGCTGAAAACAGAAGGATCACTACCAGTCTGAACTGTGCAGTGCGACCCTGTAGACTCTACTAAATACATTTTAAAAAATTAAAGTAAAATAAATTAAGAAAGGAAAGGTTTATTTAGCTCACAGTTAGTAGAGGTTTTAGTTTGTATTTTGCTGGCTGTATTTAGTTTATGGTGACAAAAAACAACAAAGAGCAGAAAAAGAGCCACAACTTCGGGCATCTATCAAGCACGTCTTCCTCTTATGCCAGTCAAAGTCCAGAGCTCTTCCAAGGAAGTGGTAGTGGCTACTACAAAGACCTAAGCCCCTCCAAAGTGGTGTGGTAGGATGACCAAGCTCCTGCAGAAAAGTGACACTGTATTGCTCAAAACTCCTCCGGAAAAATGAGACACACAAAAGCCTTCCTTGAGCCATTTATATGTTCCCCCAAGTTCCAGGATGTAAAATTTCCATGCCAATCCAGCCAAGCACTTAGAAAGCTTTTGACATCTGAAGTTGACACAGTGCATCAACTATCACAGCTGGGTACAGGTCTATAGAAGACAGTCATTTCAACATAACATGGAAAAAGCTATCACAGAGGTCTGAACAATTTAGTAAAGGGAACACAGAGCAAATACAGCTCTCTTTTCTCTCTGACTTACGCTGAATAAGATGGTAAAAAACTAGGTTAGATTTGTGTAAATGATTCCAATGAGTAAACATATCTACATTACAAAGAATTTGCAGTCTTTGCTTTTAAGACTCTGAGCATGTAAGAAAATGTTGCTTTTCAAGCAAGACCAGATAGAACTATAGTCCAGATGAGATAAAATCCCAGTCCAATAGTATCAGCACAAAATCCTTTCTTAGGCAGCCAAATTAGACCTATGTCCTGGCTGATTGCCCATGAAAACAGCAGTATTCTGTTAACTAATTACATTGTTCACTTGAAAAAAAAAAAAAAACAGCCTGGGTTTTATCTAATTTCCTCTCTAACTGATAGTCCTAGTTCTAAATTGCTTTATTCTGTAGTTCTTCACAAACTGGAAAGAGCAAGAGACTTGTTCTTTTGTTGGTAAAGCCTTTTGTTAGGAATTTCCTCTGCAGTCTCCACCCAGTTCCTCCCTTTCATATTCCAGCAACCTAAACTCTTCAGTGTCCTTAAAACCTAAGTAATCCACGTCACTCACAGTCTATCCATCAAAAAGAAAAGATTCAGAAAGAAGAGCAGAGTGTCCATTGGATCCTTTCATTTATCATGGGTTGGAAGCTTTCTCAGTCACTGTGGAGGCCCTGGGCCATGCGGGTCTTCATGTGCTGTTAGTGCAAACTAGAGTGTATCACCAGTAGGACTTTTACTGCAATTCCACAGAAGCAGAGCAGTTCAGTTGTCCTCCAGAGTTGTTTATAATAGCATTTTATCTTTATTAGAAAGAAAGCAGTACTCCTCCCAGCTGCTCTTGCTTTGGAGGTTACAGTGTAAAAATTCACTTTTCATCAGCAGAATATATAAAATGCAGCCTGACAGCTGGCCTCATATAGTTAAATGCTATTTCATGTTATTTAGTTTAAGTTTGCTTTATACTGTTAGACACAGATAAGAGACCCAGGTGCTGAATAGCTTATTTCCAGTTCCGATGAAATGGACTTGGTCAACAAAGCTGGAAAGTGAAACAGGGAACAAAAGCCAGGTAAGAAAACTTATTTAGATGAACTTGAAGGACTATAGCTTGTGTTTTCTTGATCTATGCCAAAAATGTGAACAAAAATAAAAACTTACTGTGTTAGCAGAACGGTAAAGTACAGGAAATCCAGTACCAGGGAATCAAAAAATCACAACAAAACAAAAAATGTCATATTTATACTTTTTCACTGTTTCCTTTAGTATGTCCATCCATATTTCAAAATGGAAACAAAAGAAATAAAACATCTAACACTGATCACGGTTCTTGAGTTTCTGTGACATAAAACTAAGAGGTTTTGTACCGGTTTATAGAATTGTAACCAGCTGTGCATATAGTCATGAAAATGTTGCTTGTAGCAAAATAGGCATCTAATTCTCTATCTTCTCATTTGTTAACCCGGCCTGGGTTTCAGTGCTTTATGCAAGCAGAAAATTAAAATTGCTTGCTTATTATTATAATGGCAGATTGAACCACCTCCCACGAAAGTCTTACAATTAAGTGTATTGCTATTAAAGAAGGGAAATGGTGTGTGCTCTTGGAATTGCCAAGAGTAGAACTGGGTATTATTATTAGTTTAATTGACTATTAAGAAGTCAGGCTACAGGCAGCATCCCCTAAAGCGAGGCATTCAGCTGGCGCATACATAGGCTGACATTTATCAGTCAGTGCTTTCGAAAACTGAGACTTTTATTATTTTTCCTAACATGGTTAATGTCAGGCATCATCTATTTTCTTAACACTTTGTAAGGTGTACTGGAAATTGCTAAAATTGCTGTACCTTATAGACTTCCTGGAATAAGAGGGTAACTAGATACTGCCATGGAGTGAAAGATAAAAGCTATGCTAGGATAGGAGCCTGTTTTGATTTCTCTGCATTAGTAATTGCCCATTTCGTCAAAAGGTGACATGTACAAGTAATATGAGTATACTGTGGAGGGCATTGCTGGAGTCATCCTTCTTACAACCACAAGCATGGAAATGTACTAGACAATAGAGGAAACTGCCCAGGAAAGTTCATGTACATATTCTAAAATTAAACATTTAGAAAATCAATGTATAATTTATAATTATTTTAACTTATAATAAACAAATAACCCATGGTCTCTGCCATGTGTGATGTTTTATAAAGTGCTGTGAAATATTGGTCGTGTTTGATCCTAGAGATATTCAGAAGTCAGTAAAAGAAAGAAAAGGGGAGATAGGGTCCATAAATAAAAATTGAATAGCATAGCTAACATTTTTAGATTGGCTACTGTGTCACTGTGCTATACATTTTATATTCATTTTTTCTTTATAGGTTTACAACTTGGATGCTATTATCATAGTCATTAAATGTATGAAGAAATTTAAGATCAAGAAAAGTTAACATTTGCCTGTTCATGATGAGCATAACTTATTCATTAAGTGATTCATCTATTCATCTATTCATCTATTTACTCAATCAACAATTATTTTATTACCAATTATCTTTTAATGTTTTAATCATTTATTCATTTATTTGATACAAGGTCTCGCTATGCAGCTCAGACTCATAGCGTTCCTCCTGTCTCAGCCTCTTTGGTGCTGGGATTACAGGCATGCTCCACCAGGTCCAGTTTTTGTGGCCAGCATGGCTTCCAAGCCAGCACAATATGCAGTAACAGGGATAGAGTTTGCCTTGCATTTTCCAAGCAGATGCTTAGAATGCCAACCTATCTCCCCAATCCATTTGTTTTTTGAACCAGAATCATACTCAGACTTCTCTTCCTGCCAGGCAGGAGCCCTGACACTGAGCAATATCCCTGGCCCACTTTGCACTTATTATGTGCTGGTCACTATTCTATGTGCTGAGAAGACAGAGCATTAGACAAAGTATTCAAAACCTATGCATTGAGGAGTTTACATTCCAGTTAGAGTTGGTTGGAAGACAAAAATACCAATTCACTTGTTTTAATTTATTTAAAAATTTATTATTTTTTATGAAAAGAATGGATAATTACTTTAAAATATGTAGAAATATAAAAAGCATGCAAAAGAGAAAAATAAAAGTCATCTATTGAATAAAACAAAAAATATAAATTGCCCATCATTCTACCACCTACATGTAACTATTCGAACTGTTTTAATATGTATCTTGAGCTATTTTAAGCACTGAGATTGAATTCCTCACATAATATTATATAGATCTTTTTCTGTTAATATTGGATATACATTTTTTCATTATCACTACATATTCTTGCAATGATTTTAATGCTTACCTGACATCCAACTATGTGAATGAAGCACAGTCTATTTAACTTTTTGCCTGTATTTAACTCTTTTGTTGGATATCTATATTAATTTGAAATTCACAATATAATGAATATTAAGTTGATGACGAACCTTGCGCATAACCTCTAAGCTACTCTGAAAATGCATTTAGGATGCATTTGGTGGGGAAAGGTACAGGAAATCAAATTTGCTTGCCAGAAGGCTCATGTCAACTCATTGCATCTCTGATCTTGCTGCCAAAACTGACTACTTAAATCATATTATCACTTCATCTTATGAAGGAATAGGAAAAAAATTGTTATAATCTACATTGTGAGAGTCATCTTCTATTGAAATATATCTTCTAACTTCAGACTTCTCTTCGCCCAATCTAGATGATTGTTGAAAACATCAGCCTATCTGTTGCCCAGAAAGCAAAATGGTTGGAGGAAATATTTTCAAATCATGAATCATTAGAAAACTGATCACAGATTATTTATGCAGCTACAAAGTATTTATTGAGTGTTTATGTATGAAAAGCAGTATTCTTAGCTGCAAGCACTAGCACTAAACAAAATTCACTCCTGTAAGGAATGGCAAGATGCAGAGACCAGCCAAGACCACTGGGGCTGTGAAGAGGCAATAGGGTGTGAATTTATTGGGCCTGGGTACAGAGGGAAAAAAGAGTGTAGGAAACAGAGAGAAGTATGCTTATTTATAAGGATTGAAAGAAGGCAATGGACAACAAATGTTAAAATGTTAATTCCTTAGTTACTCTTCTCTCATTGCTGGGACAAATACCGGATACTCAAATTTAGGAAAGGAAAGATTTGTTTAGCTCACAGTTAGTGGAGGTTTCAGTCCATACTCAGCTGGCTCCCAGGCAGAGTGGCACAGAGAAGAGAGCATCCATTCATGGCAGCAGCAAAGAACAGAGAGCAAAAGGAGTGGCAGCAGCTCAGGCAGTTAGCTAGCCTCTCTCCTCTCCTTACATTTTAATGCAGAGTATCTGCCCGAGGGCACACAGACACGTAATTCCAGCATTGGATCAATAATCAATCACAGATTCTAGAAACCACCCCATGACTGCATGAGGCTTTGGGGGGACAACTGGACTCAAACCATAACAATTGAGAAACATCTGTGGTCTAAGTTGTCCAGAAATCTTGCATCTCAATTGTCATAAATCTTGCTGCAAACTCCTTGAGGGTCTGGTGTAAAGTTTCAGGTGTCTCTAGATGTCTTGGGTTCTGCAATAGTCCTTATCTTATCTTTCCTCCTTTATGACATCCCATGCCTATTGCTGATGGCCCTGATGCTGAGCTGAGATCCCATTGAGAGCAAAGCCTCTGCTGGCAAATGCATGGCTGCTGGGAAAATGGGGTCCAATTTGAGCCTTCAAACTTCCCCCTCTCATTTATTCCCATGGGGGGGTAACAGCAAAAATTTCAGCATGTAAATATAATTTGTCACATTGTAATAACTGTTATGAGAGATATTAGCTCTCAGTCAGAATGTTGATTTTATGAGAACATCGTTTTGACTATTTTTTGTCGATTGTTTAATTCCTAAAATGCAGAATGATACCTAGAATATGATGAGCACGTTGTGAGGTGTGGTACATAATAAAATAAATTAAGGAGAGTCAGGAGACAGTGAATGCTGCTTGATTGGGCAGTTACTCACTCTTTGTGGGATCATTACAGATTCTGTGCTAATCTTTCTGAGACAATGCTTTTGCTGCTGAGAAATGGTAAGGATGTCACGTAGCTGCAGTGGAGCTAGTGAAGAAAGGACTTTACATGGCAATAAAAGTGAGAGTGGAGTCCTGAAATGTCTGTGGACAGTGGTACGAATGATGTGAAAATGTATGGACAAGCTTTAAACAAAATAATGACATTATCTAATCACTTTAGTAAGAAGTTCACCTACTCCATCTACAGATAAAGGGCAAGAATGGGGATGAAGACTTAGAACCAAATGCTGACTGTGGAGACAGAAAAAGTGGTCAACTTGTGGATGTACTGTGAGGCTAGAGCCAATAGAATTTGTGGCTTTCTAAAATCCTGTGCCAGAAAAGCTTAATGAAGCCAGGATGATTCCAAGGACTCTGGTCCAAGCAATCAGCAGGATGTACTTGATTTATACTGAGAACAACAATGAAAAGATTAAAATCAACCCAGAAATTTAAGATATCGTGTTTGAAAATTATTGACATTTTTAAACAACTTTGTTGATTAAATTCTATTATTTTAAATGCTTCAAGCCAGCCACTTTGAAATTCCCAACTTTAGAAATTAAAGAAATAATGGATAAAAAAGCAAACTGAATTTAGTTTGAATCCTGCAGTGTCCTACATAGCAAATATAAAAACCTGTTTCTGTAAAATTCAGAAAGGATGAGGATTGCATCCTCATCCATCTCACATAAAGGAGAGAGACAATCTTCCCTTTGCAGGAGAAAATGAAGTAGATTTGGAATCTTGATGTCTTGAAGACTTTAATAGCAAAAATACCATACAGTGGGTAGCTAGTAAATAATAGAAATTCATTTATCACAGTTCGGGATGAAGAGAAGTCCAAGACCAAGGTGGTTTAATGGTCAGTGAAGAACCACTTTCTGGCTTCTAGGTGACACCTTCTTACTTTGTTATCACAGACTGATGGGACAAGGGACCTTTCTGGGGCCTCCCTAATGAGGGAACTCACACCATTCATAAAGGAGAGCGGAGACCCTGATAGACATGTATGTATATGGAAGACACTCAGAGCTACATTGTCAACCCCTAAAAGGAGCATCTTGTAAGCCTGAGAAAGATGACCTCTAATTTCATACTATTAATATGGGCTTATATTTTATAAACTAATTGATAATCACATTCCATGGGTAAAAGATTTTGAAAATCAATTATAATGTTTTCAGGGGTATAAAATGTATGCAATAATAATAATTCTCACTAAAATTAGTGATTGAGATTGATACTATATCTTTAGACCACACAATCATTTCACTTTATATTTTATTAATAAGTTTAATCCTCATCAAATAATCTTATGACCAGTCTACAAAATATCAAGGCAAACTCTGGTCAAAATGGCCATAGTACAGTTGATGCATAGACTTAATGTAATTTCAAACAACATAGTAACATACTATCAGCACTCCTCACAGAACTAGAAGAAATCTTGAAATTCATATTTGCCACTTTGTCATCACATTGGTCACTTTTGCTGCCCATATCTTCAATAGAATTTGCTATGTACATTTTTATTTGGTACTTTTTCATGAATTCTAAGCCCTTATAAAATTGGTCATTAATGTTTCCCATCATTTTGCTTAGCTCATAGAGCTTTTTACTAATGTTTTTTATCAGTACATTGATCATTGTGCTTACTAAGTTCACTGCTAGCAATAGAAAATATTTCAACAATAATAAAGTAATCAATTTAATATGTAAAGATTAATAAAAGTTAATAGTAACACTAATTAAAAATGGAAGAGGTAGAGAAGGTGAAAATGAAAGAAAGAAAATTTGAAAAATAAAGAAATGGATGAGGAGGAGGAGAGAGAGAAGTGAGATGAAGGATCTGATTAATGAGTAAAAAGAAATAATATAGTCAGATAAAAGTAACAGAAAAGGTGCTGTCCTGGCTCCAACTCCATGGCTGGCTGAGACTGACATAGAGACTGGGCATGGTGGCATGTGCCTATATTCCCAGCATGTAAAAAGCAGAATCACTATGAATCTGATGTAGTAATGAAACCCCGAACACCCTGTAGACCCTGTAAGTACAGAAAAAAACAAAACAAAACAAAACAAAAACCAAAAAAAACTCACAGTAACAGAAAAATACTACCATGAAAAGAGAAGAGAAGCCAATAGCAAAATGAAAGTGAATGAAAGAACTCCCTCAAAATTAACAATGAAAAAACTTGCAGAAATTAGTGCAATAAGTCCTCTGCGATTTTAAATGAGTCTTTCCATGTTCTCTAGTACTGGAATCCAACAGATATTGGGGGATGTCAAGTCTCCTTTAAGCCCCATTTTGCTTCTGCATTTTGTATATTTATGTGGAGCTCAGGACTGGTTGGCCAGTAGAACCCTTCGTAGGATGCATTCTTTCCAGCTACTCATGGTTCCTGTTGCTCTGGAGGCACCTGGAAAATATAATGTTAGTGAAATAAACCAAACATGCAAGCTTCAATACCATGCATTTCCTTTCATTGGAGTGAAGCAAGGTACAAAGAGAATTATAAAGATGGATAGAAGGGAACAAGGATCTGGAGCTCTTGTAATCAGCTCTTTCTTAATTCCCAAACGTCTACTCTTTCAAAAACTATTCATAATTTCTTTCCTATGTGTGTCCATTTCATGTCTCAGAGAGGCTGTATTTTGATCTTGGTCTTTACTTCATCATTACTAATCCACTTTCCCTGGTCTCTTGACCAAACTGTATCTCTTTTAAAAGACAGAGTGAGATGTACTGGAAATAACTACAGAATAATATTTTGTAAAATCGTAGGTGAAATAGGGAAGATATGTAACTTCCTTTAATGTTGAAGGCACTTGTCAAACTCTATTAACAAAATCTTTTCATAATACTATTTACTACTCACATTTACATATACACAATTCAGGATTTCCTTACACTAAATTACTAACTCAGTCACTGAGGCATTCTTAAAAAGAAAATAAATTTCATCTTGGAAACATTCAATCAACATTAATTCTAATGTTCATGGAGTCATTCTATTTTTGTGGCTCACAATTAATGATTTTTCTCTGTTAGCATAGGATCCCTCGGGGGTCTCAAATCAGGAAGCCTCCTGCATGCATCATAAATTTCCTAGTGACATAGTTAACCCAGTTTCCTCTTTTGGATCTCGTGTGTTAACAAACAACTCTTCTGACTTCCTAGAACACACACCTTTATTGAGTTTCAAAATGACCATCTTCAGGCTACTGGAACATGAAACAAAGCTCTCTTTTTACCACAGGCCCACTAAAGGCCACTTTGATTCTTCCATCAACACTGGGAACTGCCAGAACATTTCCATTTTTTCCTGTGCCTGTTGGCAGTGGGAAAGAGGTTCTAATGAATCCATTGTCAACAAGCGTGGCTTTCTTGGATTGCAGAACCCTAAAAGACACATCAGCAGCATTTTTAACTTGCGAAGCGAATGTGTCAATATTCATCCTTTCCTGAGACTTTGCCAATTAGGAAGCAGATTCTCCCATCCTGTATTTCAAAGCCTTATTCACAAATAGACACTGGGGTAACAATTTCAGTAATGGGTCCTAAAAGAGCTTTACAGCTAAATGTTTCTAATTTCAGTTACAAACGACATCCTCCAGGATGAATGCACAGACAGATGCTTCAGACTCCAAGTATGTCCTAATTGCCTAGCAATCTTTCCATTCAAATCAAGGGAGCATTTCGACCTTCTTGCTACACTCTCCGAGAGGGAAAACAGCACCGGGCTGTAATAGGTTGCGCTGATAACTACCCAAAACAACTCAACAAAACTACTATTCTTTTCAAATCAGACAATGAAAAGAAAGTTCTGAAATACTGCAAATATCTGAGATTAGTGCTGAATTTTAAAAAAGTTTTGGGAAACTTACATTTTACTAAAAGATAGCTAAGCTCTCTAGTGAACTGTAAAGTTTTCTTTGTTTTGGTTTTGTTATCTTGTTTGTTTTCTGAGACAGGGTCTTGCCACTCAGCTCAGGCTGGCCTTGAACTCACTGTGTTACCAAGGCTGGCCTCAAACACAAGGACTGATCCTCCTTCCTCAGTCTCCCAAGTGCTGGGATTACAGGAGCATTCCACCACACCCCTCTTAAACTTCAATGTAAAGCATAAATGAAACTCGAAGTAAACTAGAAGCATTTATCTTTAATGTCTATCTTTAGATTCTTAACAATGAATGGTCTTTAAAGTTAAAAAGATTCCTATAAAACTGTTTTATGAATAGTTACCACATTTTAATTTCTCTGGGCATAATTTTTTTAAAACTGCATGTCTACAGTGTTTCCCTGTACTAAGTGAGAATCAAATACAGGTTTCTTAGGAAGAAATTGGCAACAAAAAGCATGGCACAAACATGTCCCTAGTTGTGTAGTAATAATGGTTTGCTTTCCTGGAATTCCAACAGGGAATGGAGGCATAAAAACAGGGCGAAAATTGGAACAATAATGCTAAAGTTAAAGTCTACACTGGATAAGTACCCAGTGATGCTTATTCTTTCTGAACTGTTTAATTAACATGCAAATGAAATACGCTAAGAAACATTTTAACCCTCTATACGTGTTTGTTGAATACATTTATAAAATGAAAGTAAAAAATGCAGACTTCATTAATTTATACTTATACATTCATAGGTCAGTATAAATTTCTGAAGTGCTACCTAGTCCTACTCTTCATTTCAGAGCAGCAGAAACGGAATGGGATTAGTACCGGCCCCAATGATTCCGCTTAGCAACACTTCACAACTTTCTCGTGTATCACTCCACCCTAGGTGCTAGCGACTTGTTCAACACTGCTCCACATCACAACAAAACCCAAATCCAGGCCCTGCACGCATGGGGTGAGATGAGTTCGCTATGCATATCCTGCCTCCACGTAGCTCCTGTTATCCAGAGAGAGGCCAATCGCGCACCAATGGGAGTGCACGCATTTCTCGGCTCCCACTCAGTAGGATGATTTTGAAGTCTCTGCACATTTACTCGGGCAAGATTTTAGGATGCTTTGATTTCCCAGCTTTTATCAATTTAGAGAATTCCTACGGAAAATTTTCATTACATCTTTCAGAAGCACATAATGAAGTGAACAATTCAGCCCCAAAAGTGTCAGGTTTCATTTGCTTGAAGAGATGCTGATTCCTTTAACATCTAATTCGTCCAATTTGGAGAAGAGTAAGGTGTTTTCTTTTTTTTCTTTTTCAAAGTATTTTGTGTACTTAGATTTTCTTATTTAAAAAATGACATGAAGTCACTTTCAACTTTTCAGGTGACCTTCCAAGTGCAATGTTAGAAGGACTCTCGGGCTACACACTGCCAGCAGGTAGAACTCATCAACATTATATTCTGATTATCACAAAGTAAACCTAGAGCCCAATAAAGTATTCAGTTAAACAACAATAATGGTGAAAAAAATAACTTCACTTTGGGAAAGTGCCAGAAATCACAGGGTGTCAGATGCAGTGTATAACGTGGTAAAGACACACCGTGGAATTTTACAAGGCTGCCTTTGCACTGGGTGACACTGTCAAAAGTGTTCACCATATTTTTGATCATGCCTCACAAGGGCACTCATGAGGGAAGAATTTTGCAGTGGCTTCGGGTGGCAGGAGCAATGGGATGGGGGTATTCATGGTGGGGGGTGTTTTATAAGAGGGACGGATGGCATTGTGTCTTTTACTATAAAAAGTTTTTTATTAAAAAATTACTGAGCTAGATATCGAGAAAAGGAATTTTCATCACTGAAATAGAAATTCACTATTTCTACATACTTTCACACATTTATTCACTTCCTGTTTTCCAAATAAGCTCTCATATTATATATTATCACATCTAGGATAATTGAGGCTCACAGCATTTATAAGAAGCAGTATAGAATAGAGTAACACCTCATAACATAGTTTTTAGTATCACACTAATGTTATTCTAATATGAGGTTTCCTACCAGTTTAAGAAATTTATTAAACCATAATAAATCTCATTATCTCTAATGTTAATTGAGAATAACAGTATGTACCTCATAAAATTTTGAAAATTCAATAAGAACATTTATGTAAGACACAGAGTACCATCTATGATGCACAAGTACCCAGTAAGTATTCCCTAGCTTCTATGAAAAAAAATTTAAATAATTTATCCAGGAAGTTGCAGAGTTTCAATGTTAGTTAAAAGTTTGCTTTTTGGAATTTTAAAAATCTATTCTTCTGGGCTGGGGAGATAGCTCAGTAGAATAAGCACCTGCCTGGCAAGTGCAAGGGCCTGAGTTCAATCCCCAGTTCCACCAAAAAAAAAAAAAAAAATCCATTCTTCTAGTTATTATGCTCCACTATCTCTTGCCATCTATACCAGGAAGTATTAAAAATAGAGAATCTTATTTTCAAATTTTGAAATATGGTCATTCAGGGCCATGAACATGCTTCCTCATTTTATTAAGCTTGCGAAGCCTGGGTTATTTGTGTTCCCCAAAGGCACAGGTGGTGGATGTGCCCAAACGCTTATGTGTTGATGACTTAGTCCCTAATCCCATAGCAACACTGCACAATGGTGGAGTTCTTAGGAACTAAGGCCCAGGTGAAGGAAATAGGCTGTGTGGGCTGTCACTAAAGGTGGCATTAGAATCCAACACTCATACTCCTTTGATTCCCAGTCATCATTATGTGCATAAACCTTCTCTATCATGTGTTCTCAAAATAATCTACAACTTCACCTCAGACCCAAAGGCTAATACAACATGGACTGAAACCTACAAATATGTAAGCCACGATAAAACCTTCTTTCTTGAGGGGGCCAGGGAAATAGCTCAGTAGAATAAGTGCTTCCCTGGCAAGTGTAAGGGCTTGAGTTCAATCCCCAGTGCTGCCAAAAACAAA
>NW_004524870.1:490548-501821 GCF_000260255.1 Octodon degus | reverse complement strand
CTATTTTATTCCCATTTCCATATCTTCTTTTCAAAAACCCTTCCCTTCCCCATTATCAAAGTTAGGTTTCATTTTAACTTTATTTTCTCAATTTTTCCCCATTCTTTCTTTCTCCTCTCCCATTTCCTTTTTCAACAGTTTTTTCCTATTTCACATCTATTGTACATTTATGTTCTTATTTACATTTTCAGTTTCACAAACCAGAGAGATAATACAATATTTACACATGTTTATCTGATCTATTTCACTTGCGATTATGGTCTCAAAGTTTATTCATTTAGCTAAAATCATCTCAAGTTGCCCTTCTTTATGGCCAAGTATTACTCCATTTGTCTCAGTTAATCTTCTCTCATTGCTGGGACAAAATACCAACACCCAAAATTAAGGAAGGAAAGGTTCCTCTAGCTCACAGTTTGTGAAGGTTTCAGTCCATACTCAGCTTGCTACAAGGCATATTGGCACATGGAGGAGGGCAGCAGTTCATGGTGGTAGAATATGGCAAAAGAGCAAGAGCTAAAAGGAAGAGTACCAACAACAATGGCTGCAGAGTGTAGGTCTGTCTCCCTTAAGTCACATTCAGGCTGTCTGCCCCAGGCTGGGTGTAACATTCACACCCATAATCCCAGTGGATCATGGGCTAATCATGAACTCTAGAAGTCCACCCCATGACTACATGAGGTTTTGAGGGGAAAACTAGACACAAACCTTACTAACGTTGCATTAGAAATAAAACATATCTTTTTTTTATCGGTTGATGTGTATTTAGGTTTGCTTCTAGGATTTAGCTATTACAAATGATGATTCTATACATACGGATTGACCTATATTGCTGTGGTATGATGATTTTCATACCTCTGGGAAGATACACAGGAGAATAACTGGATCAAATAGGACCTCTGTTTCTAGTTTTTGAAGGAATCTCTACACTGATTTCCTCAGTGGTTGAACCAGCCTACCCTCTCATCAACAGTGAAGAAATGTTTCCTTTTCCTCAGAGCTCAGCCAGCATTTGTTATTAGTTCTTTTCTTGATAATAGACACTCTTTCTGGAGTGAGATGAAATTTCTGTGTTGTTTTCATCTATATTTCCCAAATGACAAATGACGGTGAACATTTTTTCATATATTTATTTGTCATTTTTACTTTTTTTCTGGGATGTGTCTATTTGTCTCAGATGCTCAATTTACGTTGGGTCTTTGAATTTGGATGGCCTATTTTTTTTTCAGTTCTTTGTATGTTCTAGGCATTAGGCCTTTGTGTGAAGAACAGCTGACATAATTTTTTCCACTCTGTGGATTGTCTTTTCAACCCTGTTGTGATTTTCTTTGCTACACAAAACATTTTTTTTAAGAAGGTGAAATCCAAGTTGTAAATTCTTTGACATAGTTCCTATGTGATGCATGTGTTGCTCATAGTGTTTGCCTACTCCCATGTTGTCCAGGGTTTTACCTAGTCTATTTTCCTGAAGATTCAGTGTTTCTGTTTTAACATTTATATCTTTGATCCATTTTTAGTTTACTTTAGTACATGGTGAGAGACATGGGTCTAGTCTGAGGCTTCAGCATATAGAAACCCAGTTTTAGCAGCACCACTTTTTAAAGAGAACAGCATTTCATTTACTTAGGGCTAAGTTTTCTTTCTGGAAAGAGGAAATCTGAGAATGTTTTTTTAACTTTTGGGGAAAATGGTACTTGTTCAGCTTAAGAGATAATTATCAGCATTTCTTATATAAAATAATTATTCAAAGATATGTGTTTGAATCCAAGTCTATATATTGAATATTATAACATGAAACACAAAGCCTTGGTAAGTACTTATTAATACCGTATCTAAAAACAAGCAAAACAAGTGGTAGGGAGATGGCTCAGTAGAATAAACTCTTCCCTGGAAAGCACAAGGGTCTGAGTTCAATCCCTGGTTTGACCAAAAACAGAAAGAGAAAAAAAATAAATAAATAAAAACAAGCAAAACAAAATCTACATGCTGAAGACTTCTCCATCACAATAGATAATTCTTTTAAGAAGCCTCCCATCATTTTCTAATACAAGATGTCCTAGACCATGAGCTGTCTTACAAAGTTTGCTGTGATTTTACTATTTTGGAGTACTCTGGCGTTATTTACTGCATCAAGAAATGGAATCAGCTATTTGCCTCTGTTCTGAACACACATGTGTGGATTTTCACCAGTGGTCTTTCTCTTCAAGTTTCCTCTTGATATTTATTATACATTAGAAAATAAAGGGGAACAAAAAATCCTCATTATTTTTCAAACTGGAAAAATTTAAGGTGCATCAAAGCCTAGAATAAGATTCCATTCCTACAGCTTAGCGATCTCATTATGTCAACTCTCATTGGTTAAAGAAGAATCAATCAAAATTTCTTCAAGGAAACCTGCCTGGGTAGGGGCACTTTATCTACATTCTGGCAATCGATCACTAATAGCAATCACCTACTCCAATTCTGGATCTGGTTAGTACATAATTTTCTTAGACCGTCAAATATTTAATCTCTGTAGAGCATCTGAACATCAGTGAGGTGCAATTGAAGACACCTACAAACTGTCACCAATAGGAACATGGCTCTTTCTAGACTGCTATTAAAAAGGATATAAAGCAGTAGATCTTGTATTCTACTTGGTGTCTGCATTTCTAGATACTCCCTTTATGTACAATCAACTTCACAGTACTTCAAGGGTTTCCACACACTATTTTTCTTGTATTATTATAAAATCATGCATTGTAGCTTTGGTGTTATTACTCTTTTTTTCTTCTTTAGAAACAGAACAAAACACCAGTATACATATTTATACATCCTCAATGCTGTGTATTCTTCTAAGGGATAATTGAGAAATATTACTCTGAAAATGTTGCTATTCCACATCAAGTGTCATGTCAATCTCAACTTTCTACAAGACTGTCATATGCTAGGATGTGAGACTCTGCTGGCACAAAATGAGGGCAGGGAACACTGCACTTAATTTGTAAAGATATCTTGCTCCTACTGTCTACTCACTGTGACCTTGTCAATACTGTCTCATGAATGTCATGTCTGGTGCAACTCTGTAAAACTACTGGGATAAGGATCAGGAAGAAATGAAGGCAAGAGTGAAAATATATAAAGCTGAGATCAGGTCGAGCTCTCTTGGTAAAGATAAGAAACTACTCAACAACTAGAACACATTTATTTGTAGCTTGGCAGGTTGATGTTAGGTGAAACCCCTCTGCCTAGAAATGTGTTCACCTAGCTCACTGTGGGTGCCTTGTGTTCTCAGGGCTGGATCAGCTTGTTCACCTGGCTCACCTCTGGTGCTCCATGTTCTCTGGGCTGACCATGCTCTAGTCCTGAACATGGGGTCAGTCTTTAGCTTTAGCCACTCCCCACTCATGAAGTTGGTCACTCTGCTTTTTTGATTGGGTACTCCATTTTCTTCACCCCCTGTTGCTATGGTTTGTGTCTAGTTGTCCCCTCAAAGCCTCAGATAGTTGTGAGCTGGACATCTAGAGTTTATGATTAACTCATGATCCACTGGGATTATGGGTGTGAGTGCTGCTGGGATTATGCGTGTGACTACTGCACCCCTCTTGGGAAGATAGCTTGAATGCAACTTAAGGGAGGAAGACTTGTTTTCTGTAGTCATTGTTGCTGTTACTCCTCCCCTTTGCTACGTGCTTTTTGCTGCTGCCATGAAAGGTTGCTCTCTTCCATGTGCCGCTCTGTCTTGGAGCCAGATGAGTATGGACTGAAACCCTGAAACACTGTAAGCTAAATAGTTCCTTCATTTTGAGTGCCGAGTATTTGTCCAAGCAATGAGAGAAGAGTAACAGAGACACCTGTTAATTCTATCCTGGTGACAGGCAGCTAGCATTAATGAAAGCATAGTAAATGGGTGTATGGCAGAAGCCATGATCATCACTCACATAGGGGTTCAAAAAAGGACAACAGTTTTATATAGATTATGGTGGAATAAACTGAGATAACCAGTTAGAGATCTCACTAATGATGATTAATGAGTGGATTTCATATAAGAAATGATAGATTGAAGCTTCCTCTGATTTTGAATTCACAGAGTGTTTAACTAATGAGTAGTGAGATGGCAACCAAAGGTGTTTGGGGTTGCTGGCATCAATTCTTTTTATGCAGATGATACTATTTATGGGGCTGAGTTTTAGGTAGAACTATTGAGGAAGTAAAAAAAAAAATATGTCTTGGAATGTAGAAAGATAATTTTAGTAGCCAGAGATAAAGCAGATAAGGAAAGAATCCACAGAGCATTAAGTAAGAAGGCCTGGATCTGAGTCCTTAATCCTGTGAAGAGATTAAGTATAAAATAATAGGGGCTTAAATTTCCTAATGTCCCAGGAAACACACAGATTGATGATCTCTTTCCAGTTATAAGATTCAGTAGAGAAATTGCTATCCCAGAACTAGAGAAAAGCCTATAAAATATTTTCTGTAGTGTGTTAGATAATGAAGACCACAGATTGGCCCCAAGGACATACTCATTTAATCTTAAGAGAATGAATTTGGGTTGAGGATTCAGAAATTCTGCTATGCCATCAGGAATTATATGAATACTTTTAGTAATACTTTCATTGGAATGAATATTTTGGAATTAGGTTGATGGTTATTAGTTTTAGATTTTTTGTTCTGTTCTCTATTATGCCTGTTTTGGGAGAAATTACATATATTTGTTGATGTGTAGATTTTCTAGACTCTTTTAGGTTAACATATGCCAGTACAGTAATACCTTCGTTAAAAACTGCTTGTGTTTATAAAAGATTCAGTTGGCAAAATTTCGCTTCTTTTTGCAAACTCTACATTGGGCAACAAACACAATTGTAGCCACCTTCCTTATACAAATGCAACCCTCTTAGCCCAAATGATAAAAGTTAAGTTCACAAACTGAAGTATTACTATATGTTTAAATGGAAATATTAATGTAAGATTGTATGTCTGAACATAAGCTAAAAGAAAACTCTATTGATTAGCTTAATTAGAAAAATGGTTAAATCCAACATTAGAGCAAATTCCTCTGAAGGCTAAATGCTCTAGTTAAGAATATGCTCTGGAATCATACAAATCTGGACCAAACCCAGTTGTAAGTACATATATCATTATTTTCCTCTTTCTCAATGTGAAAAGAATACTAGTACATGATTTCTATGATTTTCTTTATAATAACGTAAAATTAGAACAAATAACTGAGAGAAGTGTGTGGCATGCTACAATAGTTTTACAGACATTTGCACTCTTTCTGCAGGTGATGAAAATATATTCAGGGTTAATGTTAAATCAAGTATAAATTGATGTGTTATAAAATGCTTAACCATTCTGTATTTTGAAGATAGAAAGCAAGTTCCAATGAAATTTCTGTGATTATCTTGAAGCCTATTATGAATTTCCTTTTTACTTTTGTAGAAGAAAGGAGGCAATGCACACAATGCAATTCTTACTTTGGAGGTATATGATGTTTCCCATCCTCAACATACTCTAAGTGATATCATAAAGAACCAATCTCTCTTGGAAGTAACTGAAATTCTCTCCCAAAATCATCGCTTGAAAATCTGAAGAAATTTAGGCTTTGTAATATTAAGGGCAGTTGAGAAGAACATTTACTCTTCTCTTATAGAAAAACATAATTTGAAAGTGTTTCAAGTTTTACTACATGAAAGGGAAGCTATATACACATCCTTAAAAATAAAATTTCAGCTTTTCTGAGATATCACATTTTGCTTTGCCACTTCCTTATATTTGTGCTTTCTCTTTTCTCCTTTTTTTTTCCTTTTGTATTTTAGGGGAGGGTCTAGAGGGTGGGTCACCATGGTGTGACCTCGGAGTCTATCGCTGGTTCATTGCTCTTTCCTCCCTGACTCTGCTTCCCAGGCTCCACAAATGAGCAGCTTTGGGCTTTTGTGCTCCTCTCCCATGATGTTCCTGCCTTAATATCAGCCTGCTATGGATTGAATCCTTTGAAACTATGATTCTACTAAACTACTTTCCATTGTGTGCATTTGTGTGTGTGTGTGTGTGTGTGTGTGTGTGTGTGTGTGTGTGAGAGAGAGAGAGAGAGAGAGAGAGAGAGAGAGAGAGAGAGAGAGAGCTATTTGATCCCAGCAAAGGAAAAGCTGCTGGGATCAAATACACCTAACCTAGACATTTATATTCTTATTTTTTTATTAAATTTCATGGAATCTATCTTCCCACTGAGTAAGAGTTAGAAAAAGAACATTTCTTTCTACTTCTCTCTAAATACAAATCTTGCATTTCTCAAGTAACATACTCTAAGTAAATTGGCTTTCATAAAGGTGTCTAAAAGAACATCAAAATTTTGATATTTTATGGAATCATCTATTTCAAGACATCTCTTAACTTTCCACTTTTGAAACCCTTCAATTACCAATGTGAGTAAAGTAGAAAAAGAGATAACAAATGGTTCTTGTATCAATTGTGACTTAACAATTATTTGGCCTCATTAGGAAAGTCAGTTAGAAGCTGACTATGCTTCAGTGAAAATGAGTGTGGTGCATATCATGAAGAGGGCTCTCATCAGAAATGCTGGTATCAGACCTCTCACATCCCCATAGCTCTGTGCAAGCAACTTTAAATATCAGGACTACATCACAGCTACATGGCCAGGTTATGATCATGGCATTGCCCTCCTCTACAGACTCACTTAAGCTAAGAGATTTTTTTTGCCCCTCTTCCTTGTTTGAGGATTTAAAATAAGCTGAACTCTCCTGGTTGAATAATTTTTCATTCAGTTCCTTAATTCCACATAGTGATGCATGTGGAACAAACTTCCCAGACTACTTGTGTAGTCTGCAGTATCTTGGGTTCCTTAAATGTACTAACAGACTGTTTGCAAAATTTCTATAGTAATTTATTTTGTCATATCAATGAACAATTGGAAAGCAGCTTTCTAAAGCAGAAATGTGCTTATATAGAGTAGTTGATGCACTGAACAAAAATCTATTTAAAATTCACTCACAAAAACTTTGAAATTATTAATCAGCTACATGTTGATATGGCTTTTGGTATTTTGAACCTCAGAGCATCTGGGAAGTGGCCACTTTTTAATCATTTCTCATGAGGCAGCCAACTTGAGTGGAAAATGCATGGACCAGGTAAGAAAACAGGTTTTAAGTTGTACACCAATGCCAATTGATTAGTAATGGCTTCTTCAAGTGCTGAGTAGAAAAGGATTCTGGGAGTATGTGGAAGCTTAGAGCAAAAAGAGTATTGAAATTGATTAATGATGTCTGTCATGCACTCAGGAAAGAGTACAGTTTGTGTGCCACAGATAGGCAGTCAGTGCTTCAACAGTGGGAGTTAGAAAGCTTTGGGTTCTAGTCAACAAGCTGTCATTTTATAGTCAAACTTTAATCATCTTAAGCTTTCAATTTCTGTGTTTTTGTCTCTGAAAAGAGAAAGGACAAGACCGTGCACCTCATTTATATTGTAAAGTGCAAAGGGGGGCAAGTATATAAAGAGCCCCAGTATATATTTTTAAGGAAGTGTTTATGCTGATTTATTTTTAGCTTTATTTTGAAAAATTTCATTAAAGCACAACAAGTGTAACTTATCATTTGTCTTTTCTGGCATGAAATAAAATTATTTTGATTAATTAAGCAATCAGGAAAAATTATCATTTTAAAATATTTTAAGCATGAAAAATCTCCGAAAAACTGCACGATTCATGATAATGTCACCATTGTTTCACTGACAATAAAAACTTCAATTTGTGAAACATAGAAACTTTTGTATCACTTGAATAAATTTAAACATATCTTTTATACTAATCTTTGTTACTTATATCTAGCATTGCTAAACAATTAAGCACAATATTACAAAATATGAAAAAACACAGAATTATTGTCTAGCACCTAAATTGTCTTGGGTAATGAAGAGTAATAATGCAATTGGTTTTTTTTTTTTTCCGTGTATGTGTGTATGTGTGGTGTGGTGTGTGGTACTAGGAAGTGAACCCAGGGTCTTTGCATTACACTGCATGACCAGTACTTCTTATTTTTATTTTGAGAACAAGTCTCTTTGAGTTGCTCATGCTGGTCTCAAACTTGAAATCCCACTGCCTCAGTCACTCAGATTGCTGGGATCACGGGCTCATGCCCTCATGTCCATTTAGTCTCCTTTAAAAATAGTATTTTCCCTATGTTATGAATACATCTTGAGTAGAGTTCAGAATTAAAGATCAATTCTTTTCAGATGAAGATTATACAATGAACTCTTTAGCTAACATAACTCAATGATTTTTATTCATTTTTATTTAAAGTTTTTCTAAGAATCTGAACCAGATGCTTATATAAGTAAGAAGAAGGTATATTTCCTCAGTTTGTTGCCTCTGTATTCCTGAAGATGTGGTGCCAAATTCTGTCCAAATATCTAATGAACTTGATTTGTTCATTGTAATGACAGCAGATGGTACATTTGAAAAGAGAGAACAGTAATTAACTGTAGCTGAGGAAAGAAATTGTAAATGGAAAAAATGACCACATTCCTCTATTTCTAGTAGATGCAAAGCTTAGCAGAGAAACATGTGTGGTTCTAGAATTTGTGGAAGAAACATAAGGACAGCAACAGCAGGAGGACTAGTTTGTAGGGACCAATCTTGAGGCTGGAATTCACTAAGTGGAAGGTGAAATTCTCATAGTAGTCAATTGGTAGTTTTGGCAAATGCTAAGGGAAAAATAAGTAGTTTTTTTTTTCCCCTCAGTGCTCAATTGGTTCATATGTGAAGCATTACATTAATTAGTATCTTACTCCTCAGAGCACAGAATTAGAATATGTCCACAGCATTTTCTTAGGGGAAACCACAATGTAAGTTCACTAACTGGCTTTTTTGTTGATTGGTTGAAGGTTTTAGCATCAGCAAAATATAATGAAATTTTAGGAGAAATATTTTCATAACTAAATGAGAATGACCTCCTTTGAGAGGTATATCCTTACTCTAATTCATCAATTTTTAAAGCAAGCACTTTTTCTTTATTCTATGTGCATAACATTTAAAATACTGAGCACAATTTTTTTCTATATTTTAAGGAAGGGTCTAGAGGGTGTTCAGCGTTTCACTACTAGATCAGAATTGTGATGATTCTCCTGTTTACAGCATCCCAAGAGCTGGGATTATAGGCCCACACCATCACGCCCAGTCTCAATTGCCATCTCAGCACAGCAGGCCTGGGGATCAAACCCCAAGTCCCTGCGCCTGCTTGCAGGCACTTTAATCTGCTGAGCTATTTCACTGGTCCGTGAGCACATTTTTTTAAAAAAAAAAATAACGTGAATCTACACATAAAACAGAATTTCTTTAATTGAAAGTGTAATTCTATGCTAGAGACATAATCTTTCATTATCTACTCCTTTTATTTTCATCTTTAGTGCTTTCACTTTTTTTTTTGCTTTTTGTTTTTTGGCAGAACCGGGGATTGAACTCAGGTCCTTGTGCTTGCCAGGGAATCGCTTATTCCACTGAGCCATCTCCCCGGCCCCTCACATTCTGATTTATTAAGGGAGTACTTTCACATAGAACTCCATGAAAACTTTCATGGAAATAATGCAGAGAACATGTAGAAAAATCAAAAAGTAGCCACTTACAAAGCTTAGAATAACTTCTCTTTTTTAATAAAATCATGCAGATTTTAAAATTTTGATTCAATAGCCAGAGAGAAAATATCATTATAAATATGAGAATGTAAATATCTTTCAAAAATCACTATGTATACTAAATAATTTGTTAAATGGTAAGAATACTTAAAATATCTAACTATAGAGTAGCATACGATCTTTTCTGAAACTTGAAATTTTGATAATAAATTGTCATATATTTTATTAATTTAGATATTTTGAGGTAGTATATAAAATATTAATGGAATATCATTTTATGAGTTACATTTTAAATAATGATGTAAATGCTTATTTTTATTCTTTTTTATAAGAAAATTAGTACCATTTAGTGCGGTTTAAATAGCAAGAAGTATTTAAGAATATAAACTATTGATGATCTTCTGAATTTCCACTGCATCTGTGGTAATTACACCCTTTTCATTCCTTATTGCTCGTATTTGAATTTTTTCTTTATTCTTTTTGATGATATACAGCTACTTCCTCTTAAATTAATGAGAAGAAAGATTTGTACTAATAGTTTTTGAACAGAATATCATATCTGCATCTTGTACTATGAATAGCTACTACGAAGACAACAATATGCAATGTATTAATTATAGTAACTGTCCTACTAACCTGTTTTGAAACTTTCTCATTGCTATTTGTCTCTCAATAAAAATTATTAAAAAATATATGAACTTTCCTATATTAGTGTTCTATTGTGGTTATTTTTAACTTGAATTCAAGGAATTTGTTGTAAGTAACAGATTGAGAGCATTTTCATTTAATAATTTCCCTCTTTTGTCTAAAGATTTAAAGCAAATATTTTGACTGAGGTACCCATGCATGGAAAAAAACACACACGTTACAAAGGCACAGCTGGATGAATTTTTACAATTGCAGCACACAATTTTAGTCAGCACATATGTCTACAATGAGATCCTTCCTACAACTTTAGAAGTCTTCTTATGCTCCCTAAACTACCTGCCTACTGAAAGAGTGACTTCTACATTCATTTCTAAAACCAGTCATTGACTGGTTTTGCCTGTTTTTGAGCTATCTATAAAGTCACTCAGTATGTATTAGTGTGTACACCTTATCTAATGGAATTATTGGCTTGATTTCTTTTTTTATTCCATAGAAATGCTTATGAGGAAGCTTGTTTGTGATAAAACTTAGTTCTGTATTTATATCATTGCAGCTGGAGAGATAGCTTGGCAGTCTATGATCCTGACTGTGAAGCATAAGGACCCAGGATCAATCCCCATTCCGGGAAGCCCTGTGGCCACCCAAACTGAGCTTGTTTGGGCATGCTTATAATACCAGCACTGAGGAGGATCACTATGCATCAGAGCTGCATAGAGAGATCCTGTACTAAATAAATAAATGTCTGACCTTGTCAGATACAAAAGTTATATTTTCTGTTATAGATGTCTTGCTTTATCTTGGTCTTAACCATCCAGCAGAAAAGGATAAACATGAGGTATAAAAAGTAAAGTCATATTAACATGCTGAGCTGTAAAAGGCTCAAATTAACAACTTATGACATTGCTAGTCCTGTGGAGAACTCACTGCTATTATGATCTACTGGACTATATTGGATTATTTTGCTGAATTCATGCACATACATTATTCAAATGGCA
Organism: Octodon degus; assembly: GCF_000260255.1. Taxonomy (NCBI): domain Eukaryota; kingdom Metazoa; phylum Chordata; class Mammalia; order Rodentia; family Octodontidae; genus Octodon; species Octodon degus. The sequence continues at coordinate 490,557 of NW_004524870.1, read as the reverse complement.
ATGGAATAC
>NW_004524870.1:479960-489965 GCF_000260255.1 Octodon degus | reverse complement strand
ATTCTAAAAGAGTCCAGTAGCCCTTAATAGTATTGGGTCTTGACTGGCAATGTCAGAAATTGTTGACCTGAGTCCCCCTATAGCTCAACATAACAGCATGGCTTTACTTCTTATATTTCGTTTTTATACTTTTCTGCTGGATGGTTAAGACCAAGATAAAGCAGGACCTATACAATAAGAGTTGTAGCTCTTGGGTTTGATAAGGTCAGTGAAATCCCCTAGGATTTATCCTGTGATCCTGTACCTTAGATTGTAGAACCTTTGTCAGTGTCGGCCATGTGGATGAGTCATGGCCCTTGCTTGGCTAATGTGCTCTCTGTAAAAGCCTGAGAGAATGTTTTCTCTCCATGTGACTCTCTGTAGGCACACTCTACATCATCAATCAATTTCCTCTTTGGCCCCATAATCTCCTTGATCAGAAAATTTGGAACACTACCGAGTTACATATGTGTAAATATCATATAGTTTCCCTAATATAAGAACTCAGAAGAAGAAATACAAATGGAAAGGCATAATACAAGTAAAAGGAAAGCAGGATCTCAAGGACTAACTAAGCAAGAGAGGAAAAGGAGAAGAGCTAGAAAACATGACAATGTCAAGCCATACAGTTATATGTAGAAGATAGGCAAGGCAATGATCCTGAGAATCTCCAGAAGATTTTTGAATCTAACAGTTAACTGGAAAGATTCTCACCCTGACTAACTATATATACTGATACCTGTGAACTAAGCAACTGCACTGAAGATGGTAATCTGTAATAGTAATTTCATGCTTGGAGTGCCTGTCATTCTGGTCTTCTTAATTTGGGTTGATTGCCATGACCTGCCAGTTGCTGCTGTGCTGTCTCTCGGGTACATGATTGTTCAAAAAGAAGGGGGTGGTGAATGAAGGCAAGAGACAGGAAAAGGAATATTGTGGGACTGTCCTCTTCAAGTTTGTATATGGTTAGATTTTTGGACTTATGTGTAAACATAAGAAGTATATAATTCTTTATGCCTATTTTTTAAAATATATTCTAATTTTTAAATGGTTTTTCATCATATTATATAGGGACCTAAAGTTCAATATATCAATACTTGATGAAAAATACCTGTGCCATGTTATGCCTAAGATGTTTGATATTCAGACAGATAGTGAGGTCAAGCTTAACAGCCTAGGTTGTATGGTAATAACAATAAGCTTGTCTTCTGGATGGTTAACAACTTAAGTTTGCAGAGCAAAATTAGAGAAAAAGGAGGGCCACAAGGAAAGCCAACATTTTGGCCCTAGCTTTCCAAGGTCATTTAAGACTCAGGACATATGAGAACTTGTACTCTTAATCTGTTTTGAAGCTGTCTCATTGCTATTTCTTTCTCAATAATATTAATTTAAAAACAGACAAACAAAAAACAAAAATAAATGAATAAATATTAAAAATTATATTTATATCATTTGCTAGAAAGTATATAGTTGTATTTCATGAATACTCATATTTAATTATTATATAAGTCAAAAATCAGATAGTAATATCTGAGTTTCCTGGCACTAGGTATTGACTTCTTGTATGCTAAGCAAATGTTCTACCCTGGGATGGATCTCCAGCTCTCTGAATATTTTATGTGAATGTTAAGACTTAAGATTGGTAAATAATCTTTTCAGGATGAGTAAGTGGCAGGTCTGAGAGTTACATCTCTTTAGCTATATGTCCTCACACCACAGAGATTGCTAAACCTATTTATATCAGAAATCCTGTTATCACTGATATTCAGTAGATATATAAGTGTTATGCTTGATTCTGGAAAGAAGTTTCAAAAAAACACAGTTGGAAACACAAAATTTTACCAGTGGAAACAGTGTAGTGACATGAGTCTTCAAAACTCATTATTTATGAATTGGTTCACTCATTATTTTATTCAATTGATAAAAACTTAGTGCAATGAATTTTCTAATTATGTATCTCTTCAAAGTGTAGGAAGAAAAGTAACTCTTCTATTTTAAAAAGTTCTTAAAAATAAGCCAAATAACCTTTATTATGCATTGTAACAACTTTAGGTGACATAGCAGAATTTTTTCAAATGTATTTACTACATGGTCTACAGGGTCACCTACATAGATTGGACCTGTAGGGATCCTCCTGTTTTCATCCTCCCAAGTTTTGGAATTAGAGGCACATGTCACTATTTCCAATCTCAATTGTTGTCTCAGCATGCCCTGGGTGTGGGGCCAGCCTGGCAAGCCAGGGATCAAACCCCTGTCCCGGCCAAAGAAGATATTTTAGTCTGCTAAGCTATCTGGTCAGCTCAATATAGTAGAATTTTGAGGTGACTATTGGGCTACTAGCCAATAATTCCATTTTCAAGTACCCCTTGAGCTATTTCTTGTTTTGTTACTGAAACTCTGTCAAGGACATCTATAAGAAAAAGATACGTAGGTCAGCTGTCAGGTTTGATCTGGAAGGGACATTCTTTCCTCTTCATTCTTGTTTCTGACATATGCACACAATGGTGACCCAGTTTATACTAAGTAAACAAAAAAAAAAGCAACTATCCAACATAGAACAACAATCTGGAGGATGCCTGGGGCTCTCTGTGCTCCCATCAATTGGTACTGGATGTTTCTTATCCTAAATTGTATTAAGAATGCAAAAGGGCTGAGGATGTAGCTTACCTGCCAAAGCATATGAGAAGCTCTCAGCTTAAATCTCAGCACTACAAGAAAAAGGGAAATAAAAAAGAAATAAAAGTCTATCATAAGTACTTTCATTTTGGATCTCTATAAAAACAGCTGAAATGTATCCTAATTACTATGAAATTTGGCACCTCAAAGTAGTGCATTAATATAAAACATTTTGAAATATGTAACATTCATTAGCTAAGCTGTCAGAAGGTGAGTAGCAAAGACCCAAATATGTCTGACTGGAAAGCTGGAATGCTGTTGCAAAGTATTTTGTAAAACTCCTGCTTGGAATATCTTGGAAATAAGATCATACACTATGAACTCTAGGGAAAATATTTGGTAAAAATTCTTGAATGCCTGAATGCATTGGTATGTGTTAATGTGTTTAACAAATCCTACAAAGGAAACACAAACTCAAACTACTGCTAACTGCCTTATAAGAATAAAGTCAAATATTCATGGCTAGGATAAGCCTGTTCCGCCTCCTGCATTTGGTAGTCCAAGTTGGCTGAATGGCTGGCCGGTAACCAGGCTACTTAAAATTAAAACAAAAAACAGAGACTGTTTTTGTACCTTAAACTAAAACATTTATATATATTGACTTTGAAGCTAACAAGAGATATGACCCTCAGTGTTATCCAAGCCCTTGCAATTTAACATTTTTAACCCATAGAAAGAAAGCTATTGCACAGAAGAAATCATGTTAAAGGGTTGTCTCTGTCCCCTAAACCTGTTATTTATTTAGACTGATTTAAGATAGGTTTCATTAAGTTATTAAAGAAGAGAAAATAATGTAATGAATACATATTTTAATGTCTTCAAGCATAACAAATATATAAAAATGAAATGGTTGGCAGTGGATACATGAACATGGAATTTGTTGAAATCACATGTACTAGAAGCTTATAAAGTTTCTGGTGCTATACTGACAAAGGAACTCCAAGCCTGAATGCCATGTGATAGGTGATCTAAAAAATGGTTGATTTTTCAAAAGCACAGTAAGAACTATAGAACTAGGTTAGCCACCAAGAAAGGCAAACTCAGCATTGCTCATTTCAGATGCGGTCATCAAAGATACTGGAAAGTAAGAACCTCTCAGAAGAAAAGGGAAATGCAGAGGACAGTGTACAAGGGTTTTGGAGATGCAATGAATGGAGAACTTAGTTGGCTTTCAAGGCTCAGATACAGTGCGATGTGATTGTGGAGGCTGCCTTGTATTTCCCTTTCTCCCATTTCTTGAAAATAGTCTTTTATTCAAGTTAAGTAAAGCCTCACCTCCATAGTACTGTACAACTTCTTTTTGAACATGTGTGTGAAGATAGAGAAGGATCCATACAAATCGTTTTCTGACTTAGACGTCACTGGATCAGTCCCCCAAAGGGTTGACAGGACAGTGTCGTTAAGAGCATCTTTTCAAGATCCTAGAGACTTCATAACTTAATAGAAATAGAATTCTATCTTTAACAAAAGAGAATCATGTGTCTTTGTGTACAAAGAAATACCTTTAAATTTACTAAATATAAAGGTATAGCAAGAACAAAGAATAGTTCTCATTATGTAGTTACTCTATAATGTTATTCCAAATAATGCCTTCCCCAGTTTCCTGATCATTCTCCTATGATTAGCGATGGTATCTGTATTACTTTGAAGTTATACACTTAGGAGGAATGGTTATATTTTTCTTGTCCCATCACCAAAAACTGCTTCTGAAAATATGAAATTGATGATGATCCAAGTTGGACTGATATAGACAAGGAAACTGCTCTGGGGAAACTAGAGCTGCAGCCTATAACTAGTTGGAGCCACTGGCTACTAGAAGAAGCCAGAACCACCACCTTGTTTCCTAAGGAATATAAATTACTATCTGGTTTAATGGATTTTAATTAGCAGTACACTACAATATATTACTGTACAACGAGTGTGTATCTAATGTACTGAGATATTGATTTCCTTGTAACTGGGGTTGTTGGAAAGAGATAGAAGCTGCTAGAGCCCTTAGTTTAGTCCCTAACATCATCCAAGTGTCCTTTGTATTAATCTTTCTCTCTTTGGGTCATGATACAGGAAACAGTTCTTTAATTCAGAGAATCATATTGTTTTATGTCTTGTGTACCCTGGACTACAGAAGCCTCAGTAATACTGAAAATTACAGCAGGAAATGCAACGCAGAAATAACTAGTTGGTACAGCTCTGTGGCAAGCAGAATTTAATTCAATATTGAATTGCCAGTATGATAAAGCCTCTTGTACTGGTTGATAGATTGTGTCAACTTGAGAAGTTTAGAAGCTTAATTAAGTGACTCTTCAAAGAGCCAGTGTTCTTACTTTGTAAACATCCTCATCCTGTGCAAGAGAGGGCATGGACATTGAGGGAGTTCTGCACCCCACTCTTATGTATAAGCCTGCTTATACATAAGGCAAGAAGCCTCAGCTGCTGCCTTTCCCTTTATTCCTTGCTGCTTTCTGTCACCAGTAATGGCTGCTCTCTGTCATGTGATACTCTGTCTTGGAGCCAGCTAGGCATGGACTAAAACCTCCACTAACTGTGAGCTAAATTAACCTTTGCTTCCTTAATTTTTGGTGTCAGGTATTTTGCCCCAGCAGTGAGTGAAAAATAAGCAACACATCTCTCATCCCTAACTCTCAGCCTACAGAAGTATAAAGGTAGTTTGCAGTTTTGATCTCTATTCATTTAGTATCCTCCTTGAGTCACTTGAGTTGCCAAAAAAGATTCAGCAAAAGTAACAAATATTTAGCTAAGAAGAAAGCAAACAGATGAGAGGTTCTTTACCTATTGGCATTAATACATAAGATTCATTGCCTATGTCTTTGGTGTAGCTCCTAGCTGGAGCAATATCTCTCCCATGGAAAAGTAATCCCAACAAATTCCAAGTTGGCATTTTTTCTCTCCTTAGATGTGAAGTGTGGTCTTGGTCATTCAATTTGCCATTCCTATTATTGAAAAAATCCCAAGGGTAATGTAACCAGATCATTAACATTAACAAGAACTGCAGATATAGAATCTGCTTCAAAGTATTTAATATTATTCCTTGAACCAATAGCATGAGAAAATTTCTAGTTGTCTTTTAACCTTAAACAATATCAAATACACACTTATTTAAAAGCTTGTTTCAATGACTCCTTGCATGGAGTACTAAACTATACACAGATGTTAAGAAGTATAGTAAAAATGTGTTGGCAATCAAGAAAATGAGCCCTGGAACTCCCACCCATACAGTTGTCTCAGAAGAATAAAATCTCAACTTATAACTTGCCCAGTCACCCAGGGACAATCTAAATTTCCAATGTCTCCATGCATCTATGACTGAGAAGTTCTTTTCTATTTGGAGTTTAAGTGGGAAACAATTCCAAGAGAACCATGCCTTCCCTCCATGCCCTCCAAAATGGTGAGAAAAACAATAGCATTTCCTCCAAATGGACAGTATGGAAAGTAAAAAATCCAAATGAATTATCTTATGGTATACTAACTAATATTATAGGACAAGGAGCAAGAAAGATCCCTTTCTGTAGCTGCCCTTCTGCTTTCGCCAAATACTATAAGTTCTTTCTCCACTGTAGCTCATGCTGTAGATATTGAATGCAAGAGAATTCAACCAGGCTACCTACTGACCCAGCATCTACACCCTGCATTGGAAACAATTAAGTAGTCGACTGAGAACTTAGCTCTGAAGAACCCAAAGAGAGGAACATGAAGCAAATGTACTACTTAACATTGGGAATTGAAGAATTAATATAATATTGTAAGGACACAGGGTATTTCTTGGCTGGAAAACTGTTACACATACAAGTTTCTAATTAAATGTGACTTTTTTCCAGGAGGACTTACTTCATCATGAGACTAAATGAGATCTTGTTTGTAGAATAATGGATTTATTCCAGTCATCATGACAACATGTTTAAGCTCTGTTTTTTTTTCCTTATACTGTAAACATTTAAAGTTGTTCAGGCAAGAAATCTAGGTTTCCTTTGTAACTTCTCCTCTCCCTTAGACCTACATCCTAACTATTAGCAAACCTCATTAATCTTCCTTTCAAAATAGATTTCAAGTATGCCCTGCTTTTTGTTTTTCATCTTGATTGCCAACACTTCATTCAAGTTCCTAAATTCCTTTTACTGGTTAAGAAAAGACTAACAACTTCAGTGGGCTGCCAATTTCTAATTTTATCTGCTTCTCTCCCATATTCCACAAGCTATCTGAATGATCTCTATAAAATGTAATTTATCCTAGGTCAATTACTTGCCCGAGTAGTTCAGAGGCTTTCTATTGTGCTTAGAATAAAATCCAAATTCTGACACAGTCTGTAAAGCATGCATGATCTGCTGTCTGTGTACCCCTGAGACCTCATCTCATACCACTACTCCCTTCCTGATTCTAGTTTGCTTTCTTGGCCTGCATTTGGTTCTGCAAGCTTAATTTCACCTGAGGGCCAGGACAGAACCTTTTTTCCATCCAGTCATCCCTCAGTTTTCAAAGATTTATTTCTTTCAAAGGCCCTTCCCTTATTACCCTGTTTTTGTTAACTTTTCCTTTTATACTTCCTTGTAGCAGTTTTCACTATACCCCAGTGGGTTGATAGTATGTGTTTATTCTTTTGACTAATTTTCTTCCAAGGTAGCTGTCAAGATTATGTAGTCTAGGGCCATATTTGTTTGGTACAGTTCATTAGGAAATGTTTTATACAAGATATGTACCTAACTATTCTATGCTAGATTAATTGGGGGTATAACAGAAAAAGAAACATGGTTATTTTAAGTAAGGACAGATGTACGGAAAAGATATGGATGGAAAGACTGTACGCATGAAAGATATAAAGAAGCTACTGAGACCACAGAGTTGCAAAGATTTTCAAAGTTCACAGACAAGCAAATAACCTCTTTGAACAACAAGAAATAATATATGTTTATAGAAATTTTTTAACAAACAAATTAATCAACATGATATGATTGAATGCCTGCTAACATTTTATTGTAATTGTAGAGTGCAGCTATCAGTCCTGATAAAGGAAAGTGTGAGTAAATTAACAAGGGAACACTTTGGTGTTTCAAAGAAGAAAGGGACACCACAGTGCTAAACTAGATGAAATACATCTGCTTATTGAAAGCTTCTTATTTATCTTTCCAACATAAATGTGAAAGACAAGGTCTTATTCTATGTTGTCCATAGTGGTGCCATAAAAATGTTTAAATAGACTGCCTGGATTTGAAATATGCCATGAAAGAGCATGATGCCCATGAAGAAAAATATTGATAACATTTAGGAACACATCACATGATTTAGAATGTATTTCTCTTGAAATCAGTTCTTTGCTTCTGTACAAACTTTTGTTGAATGAATGTGTGAAAATGATGCAGGGAAACATGCATTATAAGTGGAACATGTGACATCAGACACGGAGTAAGGAAGGAGCCGAGCACCTATCCAGAATAGCAATGGTTCTAGATTTATTGCTAGAGAGACTTTATATTTTAGGAAAGATAATGTAATCAAGGCTTTTTACCAAAAGGATTACAGGATTGAGAAGGCAATTTCCTGGAATAGTGCAACTTATATTCATTTCTGCTTTTGACTTATACATTGAAAGAAAAACTTCAGAGAAGTCTCAGAGTATTCATTCTCTAATTCAAAGGATCTAAATGTTAGGCTGTCTTAAATATGCAAGGAGGATACTGTCATATATATATATATATATATATAGCCAATTTAAGAATGATGCCATCTGTTAAGTATTTCTCAAAGACTTCTAGAGTAATACCTTCTTTCTCTTGTTCATTCAGTTATTCATTGAATTCATTCCTATGACTAATGTTTGAATGACAAATTATCCCCACATAGTATATATGCCAATTGAATAATTATCTGTGGCCCTATAGAAGTCTAGTAATCAGGCTATATCTTTAATTCTCAATCTCAATCTCAAGGTGAATACTGTTATCTTTTGGTGGAATTTTGTAATTACCTACACCTCCGCCTCAACAAGGGTGGGACTATTTCAATTAAATCTGAATTCCTGAGAAAGGAATTTAAACAACACCTCTGGCTTCTGAAGGGCTTACTTTTACCTAGTAGTGATTCTGTCCTTCTTCCTCATGTTCTTCTGCATTGACTAAAATGCACCAGACCACCAATAAGCCCAGTATTATTGTTCGCCATTTTCTTCATCTAAGGGCATGATGGCTAACAGTCTTTACCTGTCTTATTTTTTTCTGATTGGCTATATATCAATTAGCCTTATGCTTGTTTTATTTATTGCACCTTCTTGAGTGGAGGATCAATAGCAAAGCTTTTCTAAAATCTCTATACAGAATATTTCTCTGTGGTTGGTATAACTTGTAAGCCATTGGAAAGCTGAACTGATACATAGAGGTTCTTCCTACAAATAAGCACAAGTGATTTCCACTCAAACCCCAGAAATCATTTGCATTACCTGTAGCATATGATTAAACTATATATTAAAGTTGCCTAATGAATAAACTATTTCTTTTATTGGAAAAAAATAATTTGCAAAATTAATAACCTTGCATCTTACAAAAGGCCATACTACATTGAATATTTGCGGCCAGGAAAAGTATATCTCTGGGCTTCAGGATACTTTCTCCTCAAGTTGTTGCTAAATTCCCTCTTGTTTAATTCCATCTTGTCATAATTTATTGCAATATATATCCCCAAAGTAATGAAGCTTTTAGTAGCTGTATGATTTTCTGTGGAAGCCTTACATGATGATAGATAGTGAAATATTTTCCTCCCTGGTAGTGTGAGGGATGATGCTAGATATTCTAGAATGTGAGCAGAGTGTGTGACAGAAAATATGAGACAAAGGTTGCCAGGAAAGCCATCATCTCATGGTATTAATCTTGTCTTAAATGGTGTTGAGCACGTGCCAGTATTCCTGGAACAAAGCAACTTATGTGAAAGCTAAGAGGAAGAGCAGGTGGCCGGCAGAGGCGCGTAGGCACTCACAAAGCTTTCCTTGTGTGGCGTCCCAGCCTGAAGAACTGCTTTGCTCCTGATCTAAGTGAATGAATCCCAAAGTGACTGACACGCCGTGAGCAGCTGATGGTGACTCTCAGTCATTAACACGTGCACGGAACTAGGAAATTTAAATGAATTACTGTAATCTACCCACCTTTTTATACCAGTGCAAAATGCCAGTCTGTTAAAAGTCATTTCTCTTTCCAATTGACTGTTTTTGGATTAAGCAGTTCAGGATGTACATTTGGCCGAACAAATTAATGGGGCTTCCGCAATTCGTTGGTCAGAGTTGCTCTTTGGGGAAAAAAGAAATCATGAAAGCAACCTCTAAGCTGCCATTGTATGCTTTCATAGCATTTC
>NW_004524870.1:475043-479860 GCF_000260255.1 Octodon degus | reverse complement strand
GGACCTGGGCTAGGACTGGGTCTGGGGGCTCCCGGAACAAGGCAGAAAATCCTACTCGGCGGGCGGGGTGGGGGAGGCACTGCGGAGTACTGACCATTTTTTATCACATAAATTTTTTTCGTACCTTTTCCACTTCATGAATTTCCACTACTAATAGGTTATCATATTCGAGACATTTAGATTCTCTTTCCTGGCAACAGTCGAGAATGACCAGTTTACATGGGCCTACATGTTACAGTGCAAGCGTGGATACCCCTCTAAAGACTAGAAATGTGTAAGAGAGGAGGTTAACAAAATGTTGAATATTTGATGTATACACAGAGATGAGAGATGGTGTTCTTGCTTCCCGTAGTTTATTCTGTTTCTAGGTTTATTTTGCTGTTATTGAACAAGGGTTTTGTACAGAGCAGGATTTCTTGGCATAGAAACACATACTTTGATATGATACATGCACACAAGTGTCTCTTGCCTTAAAAGTCTTTCGCTTTATCAGTGGACCTACTGAGGCTGCTTGGTGGGAGTCAGTAGATAAAATTCAACCCAACATTCATAGCTGATTAGAAAACCTGCAGCTTCAGAAATAGATTGTTATTATTATTGTCTCATAGGAAGTCACATGGAGAGAATGCATTCTCTCAGGCTTTCACAGAGAGCAAATTGGTCAGGTAATGGCCATGACTCATCCACATGGCTGACACTGACAAAGGATCTACAAACTATGGTACAGGGTTTCAGGGTAAATCCTGAGGGGATTTGACTGACCCTATCAGATACAAAAATTACATTTATGGTTATATAGGTCTTGCTTTATGTTGATTTTAACCATCCAACAGAAAAGTATAAAAACGAGGTATAAAAAGTAAAACCATATTAATATGCTGAGATGTAAAAGGCTCAAGTCAACAACTTCTGACATTGCCAGTCCTATGGATAACCCACTACTATTACAGACTACTGGACTATATTGGAATATTTTGCTGAATTCACACATCTACAATATTTAAATGGCAATGAACTACCCGTCTCTGACAAAACTAAACAAAAAAAACAAGAAAAAAAGGGGGGATACAAATGAAGGACCATTTTGTATCTATATATACAAAATAGTTAGGATAGATATACAGCTACTTTTTCTTAATTCAATGAGAAGAAAGATTTGTACTAATAGTGCTTAGACAGGATATCATGTTTGCATCTTGTACTATGAATGATCACTATGAAAACAATAAGATGCAATGCATTAATTATTAAAACTTCCTACTAATTGATTTTGAAACGGTCTCATTGACATTTATTTCTCAATAAAATTAATTTTAAAAATGCTATTGTTTCATAGGACAAGTAGAAAATATTGAAATGTCTGTTCTTGCTGGAGAGGGACAGATTTCATGACTTCATTAAATTTGACATTCTTCCTTACTCTCACCAAAGATTTCTCTCTGATATGCTCTGTGTTATTCCTCTTAGTTTAATTATAAGTGTCCCAAAGACATTCCACATACCTCCACGATAAGTGAAAATCAGCAACTAGCAACATTATATTTATTTTAGTATTTATATGGATATTATATATTAAGGCTTTTTAAACCCTTCCCACATTCTTATATAATCTTTCCCACACTTTTAGAAACACTTCTAATATTCTTAGCCATTTTGTAAACTGGTATACCTATGTAATTTTAACAACATAGGTACATAGAATGTATTCATCTGCTAAAGGATTACATACTGTAAATAATGTATTTTATTTCAATTTAGTACTTGTTTAACCTGGGGAGATAAATCAGTGCAATAAGTGCTTGCCTGGTAAGCACAAGGTCCTAAGTTCAATCCCTGGTCCTGGAGAAACAAACAAACAAAAAACCTAAGTATAATACTTGTTTAATATGCTAGACATAACATTTGAAATGTAATTTTAAATGTTTAAAAAAATTAGGCAAAAATCATTAAAACCAGAAGCATTACTCATATAAATATGTGTGTAGTATTTACACTACTGCAAAAATCTCGCAATATAGCTAACAATCCACAATAAAAAATTTAGATCAAATTTATATTTTTTTAAAACCTACAAAACAATGAGTCTGCAAAAACTGAACTGTAAAATAGCAAGGAACTACTGTATTTTTAAGAACTAAAGGTTCAATGCCCGGTACCGCAAAAAAAAAAAAAAGAAAGAAAGAAAGGAAGAAAAAGAAAGAAAGAAAGAAAGAAAGAAAGAAAGAAAGAAAGAAAGAAAGAAAGAAAGAAAGAGAAAAGGAAAGAAAAGAAAAGAAAAGAAAAGAAAAGAAAAAAGTAGTGGCTAGACCTGACTTTTGGAGGTGCTTCTTTAGGCAGTCCTACTGAGAGGCTTGAAGGGGCACCAGGGCTCTGCATATTCAGCAACAGGGGAAGAGAGCATAAAGAAAGTTAGCAAGCACTTAAAAAAAATAAATGCATAGCAGAATACTAATTTTAAAAATGTATATGCACTGAAGTCCTCCATGTTAATACTAAAGCTATTTGTTGACTGTCTAGCTTCAGAATATAGAATTAAAGAGATTTAGGCTAAGTTATAAAGGTTAAAGTGGGTTATGGTGACAACCGCAAATGACACCATCAGCAGAGTATGAAAGAAAGGTTACTTCCCTCTTCCTAGGTGATCCTCTTTGAGAGTACAACCTGTCTGTCTTTGTGTTAGACATCAAAGCATGTGCTAGACTGTTCACCAGCTATATTCACCTTGTGAAGTTAATGTTATTGTACTAGTAACTCACTCAAGGTGTCATGATGAGTAAGAGTAAGCCTAGTTTTGACCATAATCCCTATGTGTTGTAGTGCAACCACATCATTTACATGGCTTACTATAAAAATGAGAACGTACAAATGACATCTGAAAGGATAAGCTGATCACACATGAGAGGTGGCCTGCAGTGAAACTGTCCCTGTGTATGCGGATTTTAAAGAGAGTACTTTGAATCAACTTTATGTGTTTAACATGACAACAAAACTGATCCCTTTTTTTGTTCTAATAAAAGGCATTTACCACCATCTAAATTGGTTTTGAAAGTACCTGTGCCACTCTATAGGCTGATCCCTGCTCTAGGGCCTGTGGAAGGAGGGGAAGGAGAGCCTGTTCCCTGTGTGCACTCACTGATTCACAAGACGCCGCTGGATGTTAACGTCTTCTGCATCCATAAACTTTTTCCTGCTTTTGTTTTCTACCACAGTGAGGTTCTTTTCTCTGTTCTTGCGCAGGTGCTTGCGATTCTTTCTCTGAAGTGGAGCATTCAGCCCTGTTGGAGACACTGTGACAGAGGCCCACTGAGAAAGTCAGCAAAACGGTGTTGATCTGATCGGAATAATTAAGGAGACTATTTAAAATTTAAATATGCAACTGCCTATGAAAACTATTCACTTCTTGAAATAAAAGTTACTATGTGCCCTCCAAGACACTGGGAATCATGCCACAAAATAGCTCTCTGGCAGAAAGCGTCTTCCCCAGCAAGTTTGCCAAGAGACAATACTGCTAGAAGAGAGCATAACTGGGTTAAAGTTTTGGGTAACAGTGATCACAAAATAACTTCTTAAACACATGATATACAGAGGAACAGAACATACATGATTTCAATAATTAAGAAATTTGGTTACTAGATAGAGACATGCAAAAGTGATCAAAAATTCATTGAACAGTTTTGAAGATAATGACATACAATGTAACAATCATTGTTGATTTCCTATTATCTTCTTTTGAAGTTCTGTATCATTTTTAATGCTTTTACAAATGATAAAAAATTATTTCCTTTAAGATAAAAGGAAAAGAAATTTGGGCAGATTTTTTAAAAATCCATTTAATAATAAGTTTGATATGAGGTGCAAACGTATTCAGAGAAAATTCTTTGGTGTCCATTGTTCTCCTTCAAGCATGGGATAACTTCTGGACCTAATATACTACAAGTGAGGAGAACATTTGAATGTCTTTATTCATGCAGTGTAATATAGTTAATGCAAATTGATGGTATTGCTATGTCAAGTGACTGCATTTTTATCTAGACTGTTGTCTGAGCATAAAAGCTACCTATAATTTAGTATTAATTAAGTGTTAGAACTTCAGGGAGAATTTATTTTGCTTCAAGGTAAAGTTAAGGTTGGTACTGCCATTATATCTATAAACATTTTCTTTATCTTAACAATGAGAATGCTATTAACCAATTCAAAGTAATTAGCCACTGCAAAATCCAGAATATATTACTCAACAGGAAAAAAAATTGAGCATCATAAAATTAATATACAAATCTTCCAAGATGTAGATATCTACTTTATTTAAATAAAATAAGATCTATTTGCTTCAGAGCCAGTAATGAACATTAAAGGCTAATGAACAAAAATTCATTGTGACTGTGCAAGTGATGACAAATTGACAATTAAGGATGTTGAGTTGAAAAGTGCATCTGAAATGCCTTATTAATATTAATTTTAAAATTCATGGAAAGATCAGCATACTGCAAGAAACACCATACTATAAAGAAGTACTTAAGCAAAGCAAAACATAATTGGGCTATTTTTCCCACAAAATATTTTCTAAGTACAATTTAGAGAAGTGCAATTTCCAGAAATACGTTTGAATTATTCAGGTCTTCAAAGTGAATTTTAAGAGTAGGTTCAAAAATGCTGTAATAAAGAGACAGATTAAATGTGTGTATAAACATAATTCATTGATAATTACTATAAAGGAATATTTTAAATATTGAACACACATACATGGAGAGAGGGAAGGAAATAAAGAGAAGGGGAGAGAGAGAGAGAGAGAGAGAGAGAGAGAGAGAGAGAGAGAGAGA
>NW_004524870.1:431991-474943 GCF_000260255.1 Octodon degus | reverse complement strand
AGAGAGAGAGAGAGAGACAGAGAGAGTTGCAGAAACCACCAATGTGTTTAAATCTTACTCTGCTACTGCATCACTGTCACACAGTTTCTAATTTTCCTGACTCACTCTACTGCAAGTTGTAGCAAGTCATTTAACTTCTTAGGTCATCGATATCTTCATCTCTTCAAAGGATCTCAGCTTATCAGACTTAATTATCAATTAAGATAATACCCATCAATCTTTCCTGTAGAAGCCAGAAAGAAGACATGCTTATATAAACTCATTTAATACAATTGAAATATGGTTATCAAGCTGCCAATTCTTTTCTTGGAGATTTACGTTTTTAATTTTTTGGCATTCCTAGTGAAGTATTCATGAATATTTATAAAAAATTAAAAGTCAAGGACTGAAAATTGAATAAAACACCTAAAATCTAATTAGGAAATGCTAACAGTAGGTAGTGAGATCCCAAGGACTATGCTAACCACTGTGATATACAACTTCACGTCTATGAGACATAATTTAAATAATATTATAGTATTTTACAGGAACAATCAGTGTAAACAGATGAAGTTGAATTCTCTGAATAGTGTCTCTTTTTAAAACACTAAAGGGACCTGCATGGTAATTGTAGAAGTCCTACTGCTAGTTATTGTAACATTGCTAGCAGAAACAATAGCATCAGATTACATACTTTATGTATGTGAAGAAAATTTCCTAATATAAATTAAGCTTGAATTAATTTGGAAAATTCTTGAGTGATTGGGAGAGATTGTACCAGAAACAATTAATTGAACATTGACTTAGGGCCGGTGAGATAGCTCAGCAGACTAAACGCCTGCTTTGGCAAGTTCAGGGAGCAGGGTTCAATCCCCAGTTCCACCTGTTGCAAGTGCTGAGCTAGTGACTGTCTTTGCATGGTGGAGCTCCCCTGTAATTCCAGTGCTTGAGAGGCTGAAAACAGGAGGATCGCCATGATTCCGATCTGCATGGTGAGCCACTGGACCAAATACATGAATGAAAAAAAAAAATTGTTGACAGGCATAGAAAAAAATATAATAAAATTGTTAGATGATAATGCTCAAACTAACACTCCTAATACATCCATGAAGAAATATAAACAATTTTCACCAAGGGATGCTCATTAATATGCATAAACTGAGAGTTAATAATAAAGCAAAGTGGGACTGAACAGATTTATGAAAAATTGCATTGGGATACTTTTGATATACATAGTGACCATATTCATTATAAGCAATTTGTACCTCTACATGTCTTGATTCTTCTTTTCTCCCCATTGCCCTCCTTTCCATCTAGGTTTATATCCTAACTTGAGTGGATACCAGTAGTGCTATGTAGAGCAACTCACATGACCCCACTGTCTTTCATTGTTGCATACTCTTCTATAAATTAAGGATAATTATATTTCTCTACTGCTTTACTCAGGAATAAATCACTTATGTATAAAATGATTGGAGCAATATATTGGACAGAAACAATTTCTCAAAAATGCTGATTTTTAAAGATTCAGAAAAAATTTAAAGAGAATAAAAGATAGCTTAAAAAAGATATGTTAGAAACAATACAGGTTTTCTCTAAATAAAATTATAGGATTGCAACAATGGTTGTCCTATGGCATACTGCCGTCTTCAAATTAGTTGTTCAATGGCTGGCTATATAGCTCAGTGGATTAAAGCGCATGCTTAGGCAAACTCAGGGGCCAGGGTTCAATCCCTGGTGTGCCATGCTGGCCACGTCCCCAGGGTGCACTGAGACTGTGACTGAGACTGGGTGTGGTGGTGCGCACCTGTATCCCAGTGCTTGGGAGGCTGAAAACAGGAGGGTCACCGTGAGTCTGTAGACCCTGTACTAAATACATTTAAAAAATTAGTTGTTCAATTGAATAATACTCCACTGTAACCATTTATTACAATAGATCAGTCGTAGGGTCAGCCAAATAGCTCAGTGGATTAAAGCACCTGCAAGCAGGCACAGGGACCAGGGGTTCCATCCCCAGGCCTGCTGTGCTGGCCCTGCCCCCGGGGCATGCTTAAATACAGATTGAGACTGGGTGTGGTGGCTAGGCACCTGTAATCCCAGCACTTGGGAGGCTGTAAACAAGTGGATGAGTCTGATCTAGTAGTGACACCTTGTAGACTCTGCAAACCCTTCCCTAAAGTACCAAAAAGAAAAAAATATTGCCAGTAGAAATCAGCAGAACAATTATCCAAGCTATCCTGTATGTATGGATATATGTGTGTGTGTGTGTGTGTGTGTGTGTGTGTGTGTGTGTGTTTCAGATACTGGGGATCAAATGGGATTTTGCACTTGCCATACCAGTCAGGCTTTTATGCCTCTGAGCCCTCTCACACTTGAAAGTATTGATTTTAACATATCTTTCATGCTTTATTTTGCTCCTGTTATGAGGTTCTTATGCAATGAACTCCAATAATACACTGTTTCCTGCTGTCATTTCCACTGCTGCAGCCAGTCCCTCTTTCAGCACTCCGTTCATGCAGTACTCATAGATATATCGCAAACTTCCAGTTACAAAGTCAAATAAAACTTATTTTCAGTGTGTTTTGACCTCTCAGTGCTATTTGTTACACTTATTTACTTCTGCTCTTTGCAATTTTCTTTTCCCATTGAAATCTATAAATACATGTGATGTGTTCTTAAAATGCCAAGTAATTGAAAGAAACATTGTATACATGTTAAATCCTTAGTGGTCTATAAATCCTACAGAGTATAGTGTGATGTGCTAGTACTACAACTTAGTGCTATTTTTAGGTTCATCAACCCACATGTCTCATTAACCATATCAGTGCTATAGCAAGTGTCACATGCATGTCATTATCTACCACAGTGATTGCTAGGGAGTAGACACTCATAAAAATATTGAGTCAATAAGTAACCCACAAGATATGGGCGCTGATATCAGCTTTAGTTATAATTGCTAAAATTAGGAAGAATGTTCTTTGCTAGATTAAAAATGCTCTTTTTATAAAGGTAACTGGTTAAACCACAGTACAACAAGCCAGTGGGATATTATTCAGTGTTAAAAAGAAATGGTGTGCCAAGCCATGAAAATATATGGAGAAAAATGCAATGCATATATTTTTTCTTTCATTTATGTATTTGGTACAGGGTTTCACTACGCAGCTCAGACTCATAGTGATCCTCCTGTTTTCAGCCTCCCCAGCGCTGCGATTACAGGCATGTACCACCACACCCTGACTCTATGGCTCATAGAGCCCCGGGGGTGGGTCCGGAGCAGCATGAAGGACCAGGGATCTAGCCCTAGTCCCTGAGCTTAGTGCACTGAGCTATCTCACCAGCTCTCCATGCAAATTATGAATTGATAAATACTGTGAAATGCTACATGCTGATTCCATTCTTTTGGTAATTTTGTCGTTTTATTCTGGAAAATGAAAAAGTATGGAAACAGTCAGTAATCCGTGGTTGTAAGAGTTAGTAGGCTTTGTAGGATGGATAGACAGCACAGAAGTTTTAGGGCAGTGGAACTCTTCTGTATGACAATATTTATTATGGATCTATTATTATGGTTATTATATGTCTGTGTTACATTATGGGTATTATTATATGACCAGATGACAGCATAGAGATTATCACATATCTATATTGTAAATGTACATGACTGAATGTACAATCCAAAGAGTGTGCTTTGATATAAATTATGAACTTGAAATGTTAATGATAGGCCAATTTGTTTATTAATTCATTCATTCATTCATTTAACAGTATTGGGGGTCAAGCCCAGGATTTTTGCACACAGATACTTCCCCAGCCCCTTCCTTAATTTTGAGATAAAGTCTTACAGAGTTCTCCGAGCTAAGCATGAACTTGCTTTCCTCCTGCTTCAGCGTTC
The DNA here is from genome assembly GCF_000260255.1 of Octodon degus. Lineage (NCBI taxonomy): Eukaryota > Metazoa > Chordata > Mammalia > Rodentia > Octodontidae > Octodon > Octodon degus. The sequence continues at coordinate 471,075 of NW_004524870.1, read as the reverse complement.
CAGAGCGGTGGAATTTCAGGCATGGGTCGGCACTTCCAGCCCGATTCATCATTTTTGATAAAACAATCCATTTGGTTCAAGATGTAATAGTGAGACTTTTGATGTGAGTAAGGAGGAGGGGAGGACAGCCAACTCCCCGCACTTCGAGATCCACTGTGCTATGAATCCTGACTTGGTTTAACAACGTTTATTAAAAATAAGCAACTTGTAGGAGGAAAACTGTACATCAGTGATGCTGTATTAGGGGAAGTGATGCCTGAACCAGGCTGCAGCATAGATAAGTACAATATCAGGGAAACAGAAGAGAAAAGGTATCTTATTTAAAGGGCACTTCCTATGTAAATGCTTGGAGGCCTGAGAAAAGCATTTTAACTTTAGAGCAGAAACAGTGTAGGCAGACTAGTCCTGCAAAACTACTCTTTTTTAAGTCATGTCGTAAGATTTTAATTTAATTCCTTAAATTCTTCAGCATATTGCACTAACTTAATCTGAGTATATTCACAATTAGGCACATAAGGCTAAAATATTTTGACACAATGACCTACTGAAATGATTAATCTAAACACTTCCGGCCGCATTGAGAAAAGAATACTTTGGGTCTGTTCATGAAAAAGCAAGGGCTCCTACTCATACAGCTTCCTTTGTGTATCCCAGGACTATGGTCACAGAGTGCATAATCACTGAAAGAGACACTGTAGCTCACCAGAATGGCGTCCTGTGGCCTCAAAAGGAGATTTTGATTCCACTTCTATTGCACATAAAGTGTTTTCACAGGCTTTACAAGAAAGCACTGTTCGAGTTGTAACACTAAGACTTCTTTCATCCCAGAAAGGATAACGCTTTACAAGCATATAGTTCACCCATATCTGCTCACCAGAGTTGGAGGCCAGGGTGCTGAGACAGTGTTTTAGCTGCCTTGCTTGTGAAGGTAACTGATCCATAGTAATACACTTTCCAAAGAGAGGTTACTAAGGAGTGACATAGTAAATCGTTGTTTTTTTAAGTACAGCTGGTTCAGCTTTTATGAAAGTAACCATTAATACTGTCCTTGAGTTAGAGATGCATTTTCAAATAAGAAATATGATGCAAAATTTGGAATGAATGAGTTTTCATGTGTGGGTGTGTTTTTAGTGGTAAAAAGTCAAATCTTGAATCTGTTTTCATTCAGTATTAATTCTTTGCTTCCTGCTTTCACAAAATGATTATTATAAGGTTCCTATGTGAAAAGAACTGAAACGGAAAAGAGATTTGAGGACACCTGTTATGGATCTTTTCTCAAAGCTTCTAATTTAGGGAGTTTTAAGAATGGTGATTTTTTCCTTTTCTTGTTCAACACATATGTGCCCTGCTAATATTGCATAGAGTATACATTGCGTGTACGTATGGCCTGGATGTAAATTTTATATTACTAAGTATGTAAATTTCATTTTAAATTGCCAGGATGGTCATTTCTTATAATAGAGAAAATAAATGTGCAAAGACTAGACAGTTTTAAATGTTCAAATCATTTGGAAACTACAAGCAATATAATTGATTAATGATTTTCTACAAATAGCTTTATTTTCCAATAAGGTCACATATACAAGTAACTAAGATTTATCATTTTCTCTTGTTCTTTATCTTCCAAACAGTTGTTGCCTAAGAAACTAAGTAATTACTACACACACTCCAGAACAGAGCTATCCAGAAGTCCAAGCCCTAGGTGACAATTTTGTATTTGTGACTCTTGGCTTTGTAATTTTCTCTTATCTTAAAGCCTCATAGTAAGAGTCCTCCAATTTAAAAAGAAATCCTATTTCATTAGCACAAAATTATTTCATGGTAGAAGAAAAACTACATAGGAATTAAAAAGTAGTTAAGTAGGTTGTTAAGAATTTAAAAAGAAAAATTTCCACAATGATAGTAATCTTTACCCCCACTACAGTCAGAACCATGAGAAAGTGGTGGTTTTTTCTGCAAACTGCGGATAAGTTATTTAAACTGTTAAAACATGCCAATTTTGTGTAACATAATAGAGAAACACATATTGAGAGAATACATTTTTAAAAATATTTAGACTGTTCTAAAACAGTTTAAATAAGGCATCAGATGAGATTGGAGGATAATGTCTTTTTTTGTAACTTTCATATTTTTTTATTTTTTATGGAAATGTCTACAAGGTGTTCAGGGTCTCACTACTAGATCGGACTCATAGTGATCCACCTGTTTACAGCCTCCCCAGAGCTGGGATTACAGGTGCATGCCACCACGCCCAGTCTCAATGGCTGTCTCAGTGCAGCCTGGCAGTGGGGCGGGCACGGCAGGCAGTGGGTCAAACCCCGGCCTCTGATACTGCTTGCAGGCACTCTAATTCACTGAGCTATTTGGCCAGCCCTTTGATTTTGTTTTAGAGACATACATTTTTTATTTTTAAAATTTAAGTTATGTAAAAAAATTAAATGTGGAACTATATGAAAAATTTAAGTAATAAACTTTGATGCTTTCATTAAAAAATCATTTTTATTACCTTTCAATAGTTCTTGAATAAATCATCATAATTAGTGAATTAAGGAACATCTGAAAATGGCATCAACATTGGGTATGCAAACATCCTTTAACTTTAAATACTATAATATTTTACACTGTCCTCCCAGAAACTGTTAAGCAGCAATTTTCCATCTGCATATGGCAGACAGTCATTCAGACGGCACTGATGTTTCTTCCAGAGCTGGCTTTTGAACATCTGTTGTACTAAAAAATATTAAAAATATTTTTCTTTTGATCAAAAACTGTTTTCTGCATCTGTTATACCCTAAACATGTCATGCGGTCCATACGTGGAAGTGGAAAAATGGCTTAGAGTGAAAGAAGAGAAGTACAGCCAACAACAAGCTCCACCTCAAGTGGGGAAAAGCTGAGATTTATAGTAGTATTTGTTTTTTGCTTAATGAATTTTACTGAGAAACAAATAGCAATGAGACAGTTTCAAAACCAATTAGTAGGACAGTTACAATATATTGTTGTCTTCGTAGTAGTTATTCATAGTAGAAGATGCAGATATGATATCTTGTCTAAACACTATTAGTACAAATCTTCCTTCTCTCTGAATTAAGAGAAAGTAGCTGTATATCTATCTTATTATATATATATATATATATATAAATATTTCACAACAAAATAATGGTATTTGCCATAAATACTCCCTTTTGGCCGATTGAAGTTATCCCAATATTTAGCTATTGGCTCTTGCTGAGTTAGTAAGAGTCAAAATCAGAACATTATAACTGTATCTGTGATAAAGCTAACATATGCTTCTGTTATCATGGTTGCTATGAAGTCCCATTTGTTCTGCTACGGAAACATAGATGTCTCAATTTACAATCTGGGTAGTCATTTTTAATAGCGGAAAAATCTGCTGTATATAGATAACATAAATGTCTAGGTATCATAGTTTCTAAATTTCTTCTCTTTCCCATAAAGGAGATGTATTTCTTTCAAGTAAATCTCTATTGGTTATTATGTTACATGGGTGTTAGAAAGCTTCAGATGTGACTGACTTTAATGAAGCTGTAAAATACAGAGATCATTTATATTTGTCTATCATTTTTGAACTGGTAGTAAAATGTAATGTCATTAATCCTATGATGCTACCATGACTAAGCTGGGGAAATATTTTATAAGCTGGGGAAATATTTTACAAGTTTTCAATTTAAATGAGTGACATTTAAATTTTTTGTTAGTAGCTTTTCCTATTGGAATTCAAATTTTGCTGACTGCCTATTTTATTGATTAATAGAATTGCTTATGATACCTCAAATTTTTGGATTTAATCTCAGCGGCCTAGTGTCTGTACCTAGGCCAAAGCTCTACATTTTAGGTTAAATTCCAGAAATAAATAAAATGTCTCCTCCAGTGATATTTTCCTAGTAGCACTGAATTTGTTGTACTGGCAATTAAAGCTCAGGCCTTCACACTGAGGCCTTTAATTCCAGGACCTTTAGGTGTTTTTTTTTTTTTTTTTTTGGCACAGGCTCTTGCTAAGTTACTAAGTTGTTAATGCTGGGCTACAAATATTCTGTGTCAGCCACTGTGTACGATGTACCAAACTGGCACAGCAGGGCTGAGGATCGAACCCCCTGTCCCTGTGCCTGCTTGCAGGTGCTTTGATCCACTGAGCCGTTTGCCCTGCCCAAGGTATGTATCTTTAATAATTTTATAAAGAACATTTTGAATCAACACATCTAAAATACTAAGGAACAATTTTATCCATAATAGATTAAAGTTTAAAACATTGCTAGTTATATAAATTGTTCACATAGTTGTAATCTAATGAATAATAAATAATAAAATAAATAATATCTTAATTATTTAATTCCATTTAGGACACAAATCTTTTCAGAAGATAGTTCTTTCTGAAAAAATTTTCACATCTTGTAGAGTTAAATGAAAAGCTGTGTAAAACAACAACAAACTTCCCAAATCATGCATGGCTGCTAAACGCAAAAATGTAAAGAAACAAAGTAGCATTTCACAGAAAGACTTAGGAGGAATATTTCTTGAACCTGTCTATGTCTGAAATTCAAACAGAATCTTATTGAAGCAATTGCTAGCCATTGTCAGTACTTCTAAGTAGTTAACAGTGGTTGATCATTGAGATGAGCACAATGATTTTATACATTTATTCTGCACATGTGGTTCTGTGACAGCTGGTGGGCTACACATGATATCTTGATTATTTAAAAGATAAAAGCATATTAGCTGCAAAAGCATCGCAAAGTGTGTGTTGAACACTTGAGTGAGAATTCATTCTCATCGCTGTAAGATGAGAGGGGAGCGGTGTGTGCTGACGTCGGAAGCAGGGAGGGAAGTCAGAAGTGATCTTGAACGTACTTCTGAGCACTACTGGACTCCAAATTTAAAAATCTGACCTCCACAACAAATGACAGACTCACCTGCAATGCTGATGAGCCTTATTTGTAGTCATGCCTCCTTCCCAGGCCAGATTCTATTTGTTTGGTCTTCATATTAGAGGATTTTCAACACTTCACTGAGGAGATCATTGTACATGACAGTACAGTCTACCTCCCCCTCCCCAATATCCAAGACTAAATTATCTTTTAAAAAGAAAAACAAAACAAAACAAAAACAAAAAAAAACATTATCCAAGCAATACTAAGTACTCTTCAGGATTTAATGAGCCTTATTTTCTTCCCTGTGGGGTAGAAAGGGTTGCCTGAATAAACACGTCCTGGAGCCGCCAGCATTTCCACAGGGAGGGGAGGGGGAGCGCACAGGCACAGACTCCTTCCTGTGTTAAAGCCTGCAGGGCTCTGCTGGCCCCAGGAAATAACTGTGCTGCGTCTTGGAAGCAGTGGCGGGAGTAAACAAAACAGAGCAAAATAAAGCAACAGGCAGGAGGGAAATAATCAGCATGAACTATTTTCAGTGAGCCGAAGAACACTATGACCAAACAGCAGGAATCTAGAAAATCAGATGAATAAATTCTACATAAATAGGATATTACTGATTGATTAACAAGAATGAAATGTCACCGGACTATGGTTTCAAGAATCAGACAATGGAGACTGGGCATGGTGGTAGCACCTGCCTGTAATCCCAGCAGTTGGGAGGCTGAAAACAGGAGAATCACTACAAGTCCTATATGTGTTGTGAGACCCTGTACTATATATCTATATATATAATCATACAATCATCACTGTGAACCCAAAGATTTCCTGATCTATCCATGTTCAGCAAATTATCTTCGATAAATTACTTAGTTTCTAGGCCTAGGTTTCAAATCTGAAAAAGCTGAATAGCTCTTCTGGAAGATTTTCTAGAAGGCAAGACAAAAATGTGTTTACCAGTGAAATCCTTCTGTCCTTAAATCTTTTTCTTTCTCTTTATTTCTTAATGAAACACGAAAGGATGCTAAAATACAAATCTCATAGCATGTTATGAATACTGTTTCCTTGTATCTTATTTACTTATAATTCATTTTAATATTTATGTACTATGTCTATCTTAGAAATGAGTTACTACAAGAAGGAATAAATCATGTGCAGAACACAGATATCCAAACCCAAAATTTTAATACAATAAATTCTACTATAGAAAATGTGGAATAGGACCTTGGATCTGGAATAAGACAGAGAAGAAAGCTCCATCCAAGGGAAACAGACTTGCTGGGTAGGTACGAATCTTACTCCCTGGTAGCAAAGAATTATCAGAGTTCAGACTGAATTCTTCAGCCTTTTTTCCCACTGGACAGAAGGAAAATCTACCATAGCTGTTGTTAGGTAGCTATCATAGCTGTTTTTAGCCCTAATAAAAGAGGGCTAAAAAGGATTTCAATAGACTCCTTCGCTGCTTGCAAAAGAAGGGCCAGTTTTATCCACCACTGCTCATGCCACATAATACTATATCTAGATGTTTGATGCTTTATAATAGATTGAATAATGACCCTCCAAAATCCCCATACCTGGAGCCCATCGGTGTTATCTGACATGTCAAAGGAGGTGTACGGATGTGACTCATTTACAGATTTTAAGATGGAGAGATGAATCTGTAGTATTCAGATGTGTCCTAAATGTAATCAGAAGGGATCATATGAAAGAGTGACAATAAGACCAAAGGAAGAAATAGCAATTGTGCCAACGGATGAAAGAATTATGCATGATTTCAAGAAAGAATCATGAGCCAAGGAGAGCAGGCAACCTCCAGAAACTAAGAAAGGCAAGTAAATCTATTGTTTTTTAGAGACTCCATTAAAAACCAGCACCACAGATATATTGGACTTAACCCAGTGTAACTGAGTTCAGACTTACTATATCTAGAAGTGTAAGAGAAGTAACCACTGATTTTATCTGACAAATTATGACAATTCTATTTTTGCAATAGCCATATGAACATAATACTTGCCCCATGCCAAATTTCTGTTCTAAGACATTTTGCTAAGGTTTGGGACCCTGGTACACCTTACTCTAGAGAGTGGACCATGGGGTACCTTGGATGCTGAGGAAGGGAGTAGCTAAAATCGGGGATACTTGTGCCAGATCCTTGTGGTCTGCATTGATATTTGCTGATCCCAAGTGGTACGTAAAAAGAGGCTTGGTGAGGCCTGCAAGTGAAGGTGAATTTTGCCAAAGATTTTCAACTTCTGTAATGTCCTAAACTTGTTCTGCTTTCCCCACCTTTACTGTCTTACTTTCTGGACTATTTCTGTTTGTGTCTATATGTAAAAAGTAAATAGGTTATGCATTAAAAGGTCATTAGCCAAACACCAATGAATCAAACCATAAATTAGTATTTATTTTACAGAGATGCAGCCAACCCCACTGAGTTAGAAACTCAGATATCCACTCCTGTGTGGGGACCAGCCCCATGCGGGATTACAAGATTGGGAGTGCGGATGAGGTAGATTATTTTATCTCATTATCTCCTTGGCTAGATTCCATTGTTTAGTGCTCAGCCTGCGAGCTGTATGCATCAATCCTACAATGAGCAGTGTGTGGGAGTCAAAGGTGGGACACAAGCTCATGAGGGTTCTCAAAAGCAGTGACACTATTGTCACTGTTACGTAAAGCAATTGCAGCAGCCAGTATAGAAACAGCAAACTTCGCCTCAGTTCTGGAATTCCAGTTTACCTTAGTGTAGTGTGGGTGTTCAGATGGAAACTGAACTTACAGTGTCCTTGGTGCCACTGTGTCACCTGGAGAGGGAAAGACTAATATAACATGTGTACCTCAGTGTGGCACTTTGTTGATCAAATTTAAATTTGGAAAAATTGCTCCAATGAAATTTGTTTATGTGTGTGATGTGACTATGCCTTAGGATAAAAAATATAGAAACAATAACATACTTTCTTAAGTGAAATCAGACAGAATACTATAATTTATTATACATTTACTTTTGGACAGCCTTCTGTTCACAGAAAAAATTAACTGAATGATTGAATTAATTGAAGAAATGAAAACTACCAGAGAGGTTAGAGTTGAAAATGTATCAAGGGTGTAGATCTAATCTTATTTTACAGAAAGAAATTTCACATTTTCAGATATGGTTTTTAATATGAAAGCACAAAAAGTATGAAAAGAATGCTGAATGAACACAAAAAATAAATTTACTTCCAATAAACTTTTAAGACAAATAACTTGTTGTGTATAACATTTATATATATATACATATAAGTTACAACTTAATGCTTTGACCCAGTCACCTATTGATTAGTGATCAAATCATGGTAACTAGAATTTTGTCACTTTACAATTTTATCTTCTTATGGTGAGCACATTCAAATTTCTCTCTGGAGATTGCTTTGAGTTGCAAATTGCATCCTGTTGCTGTGCCACAGATTGCCAGTCTGTCCTCATCACAAGACAGTGAGTTCTGCCTGTTTATTGGCTGCCCCTCATCTCTCCCTGTGCTATGCTCTTTGGGTTTGTAGCTACTCTTCTGCTTTCAACATGTAGGCCAACTTTCAAAAAAAAGTTTAACTTTTTTAAACAATGCAAAATATTTTTTTTTAAAAAAATGCATCAGAAAGAATACAAAATTTCATTGAACAAAGTATAGAAATTCAACAATGGTTGCGGTATTGCATGTGTTATATTCAAATTAGTTGTTTAGGTTACTAGATATATACCTGAAAAATTGGGAAAAAATTACAAGAAATATAAAAGAAAAAATGATAGTTAAAAGAAAAAAAAACATGTTACGTGTTAACTATGCCTTTCAAAACACTAGCAGAAATCAACGGTACGATTATAAGTAACTATAGCTTTTTCCCTTCTTTTGATTGTCCTTTCTCTCCTCCCAGTTTGTCCTTCCTGCCTAAAAATCCTTTTCCTTCCACAGTATCTGTTGTACCTTCAGATTACATTTACTTTTTCAGGTTCTCACACTAGTAAGACAACACAATGTTTGCACATGTGGACCTGATTTATTTCACTTACTAATACAGTCTCTATTTGCATCCATTTATTGACAAAAGTCTTGAATCCATCTGTTTTTGTAGCTGAGTAATGCTCCATTGTGTAAAAATATCACATCTTTTTGATCCCTTCCTCAGTTGATGGGCATTTGGTTGTTTCGAAGATTTAGCTGTGACAGATTGTGCTGCGGTAAGCATGGGTGCACATACATCACTGTGGCATGATGATTTCAGTCCTTTTGGAAAAATATCTAGGAAGGTAACATCTGGGTTAAAAGGGACCTCCAGTTCTAGCTTTTTGAGGAATCTCCATACTGATTTCCATAATGGTTGCACCAGTGTGCACTCCCACCAACACTAGAGAAGGGTTCCTTTTACCCCACCGCCTCTCCAGTTATTGGTTGACTTGTTGATGATGAGATTATATGGCATTTGACCTAATTTCTGAAATATTTTACTGGACATTGTGCCCTCCAGACTTACCCATGTTGTTGTAAGTGTGAAAAATGACAGGAAGTTGTGCTATTTTAAAGTTGAACAGTATCCCTTTGTAGCAGAGGAGAGGAGAGGAGAGGAGAGGAGAGGAGAAAGAAGAGAGAATCACAGACAGAGAGACAGAGAGAGACAGAGACAGAGAGATGTCACAGACACAGACAGAGAGAGAGAGGAAAAGAGAGATGGCCTGACAAAAATGTACATCAGGAGAAGAAAGACTGTTATAAATATTTTAATATGAAATGTATTGCAAGGTCATGAGATTAATACAAGTTACATTTAGTCTCTACAATCACAAGAGGTGTTCAGAGTGGTGCGTACTAGCTTCCAAGATTCCAAACTTTCATATACTTATCAATACAGGTCACTGCTAAGGTATGCATGCATTTTTGGATGGATATATTCTATATTCACCCCAAATAAGACCTAACTAGAAATAAACTTCAGTTGCAATTAATAGCTCATGGTTACCATAGCCAGTGTCATTCATAAGATTATACTTCACTATTGTATACTCTGTAATGGTAAAGGCAAAGACAGGCTGAATGGGGCTGGCATTTTTAATCTATAGTTAGGTCTTATTTTCATGGAAATGTGGCACATTATATATGTATTTTTCTACTCATGAACATTTAGTTTGATTCCATACTAAGGATATACTGTAGAGCAAAACAATTCCGTACAGCAAGGGAAATGAGAAACAGGGTAAAGACCCAACTCATACAATGTGAGAAAATATTGGTACACTACATACCTGGAAAGAAGCTACTATTCAAAATTTATAAGGATTTCAAATAACTCAATAGTAAACTTGCTAAGGATAGGAACACATATTTGCGTAAAGACATGCAAATGATAAACTGACATAGATAAAGAAATGCTAGTTATCATTAATTGCCAAGGAAATGTAAATCAATACCCAAGAGATACCACCTTGCCTCAGTGAGAGTGGCCACTATCGTAATGACAAAAGACAGCAAATCCTGAAGTGAAGATGTAGCAAAAGAAGCACTCTGGTGCTGTGTTGGTCAAAATGTCAATTAGTAGGTCTCACATGTAGAACTGTATGAAGTTTTCTCAAAAAACTAAAATTGAACTTCTGTACTATTCAGAACTTTCAGTGCTGCGTATGCATCCAAAGAAAATGACATCAACAGTCATTGATGTCATTGTTGAACAGTCGTCTGTACCTCTGTTAGGAAAGAGGAGAACCAACAAGGGTCTGAGCTCAGTTGGATAGTTTTATGCAAGTATAAACTGGAGGGCTTGCCCTGCACGTTGACAAGAGTGAATCCTCTCATTCAGGTGATGGGGTCTTTTAGAGTGAGGAGGCAGTTCAGTGAAAGGGGATCATGCCTACCTGCCCGGGACTAGGCCTGAGAGGGCCTAGGAGCTAATGGATGCCTGAATGAGGCTTTTGAAGCACAGGCAGCAGCAGTTGCTATCAATAGCAGGCTTGCTAATGCTATGAATCACTGAATACGGATGTATTGGACAGGAGGGAGGTTGGCTTGGTCACTGCTATGGAGGTGGTGATCAAATTTCTTCAATCCCTATCCTTCTTCCACCCTCTCATTAAAATACTTCTGTGTAATCCCTTTGGAATCTTCTAAGACTGACTTACTCAGTTGGTAATGATGCAGTTTCAGTGGACCCATCTACATCGGTATCATTGTCCTGAAGATCATTCTAAATGGAGCCATCTATAAAGAATGCTAGTAGGAAAAATATCTTAAGTTTATGAAGCAGCATCTTGGAAACTTGATGATATGGTTTTGAAAAAAAATAATCTAATATTTAAAAACTTCAAACATAAAAATATATAACCTTGATTTTTAATCAACTCTAGAGTAAAGCATATACTTTTAATCCTCACCCATAACCACTTGAGTTTGATACATCTCTGCCTATTTTATTTATAAAAACTATAGGCTCATCATTGTCAAAACTCAATACTAGTTAATCTTTCAAAAATAAATCAATCCACATTATATAAGTGATATGACACTTTAACTTCCCATATTCCACACTTTAAACTTTTATAATAGCTAATATTACTTTTATTTCAAAGCTTTCACTAAGCATACTTAATGTCATACAAATAAGAATATTTCTGTTAAAATATGTTTATTTTCATAAGGGTTTTGTGTTGACTGCAGGTGAAGTCATGCTGTTCTCATAATAAATTAAATTCAGGTCAAGCAAACTGTTGAGTGCTTGTGCTCCACCTTCTTGGGCCTGTCTTGCACTCGTATAATCCTCATGAAAACCCTTTGATTTTTTTTTTCTGATTTCAAAAGTGTAGAAAATAAGACTGAAGAAAAATGTACACACTTGCTGTCTCATACACAGCAAGGAAGAAAGAGGTTAATCCAAATTTGAACTCAGTGTTTTTTTTCTTATCACAAGTGAAATAGAGTTGGCAGCAAAAGAGGCAAAAACAATCTGTAAATGAAAGGGGATATGTCTGGAAACCTGAATCAATATGAGTAACCTACACCATAAAGATCTCTTTGTTGGTTCTTTTCTCTCGAAAACAGTGCACTGATTTAGGTCAGCCTTTCCTCCTGTTTAAGACACACTATTATTACTTTCTTTCTAGCTTCCTCTGTGTTATCAACTGGTTTTATATATTTGATAACTTTCTGTGAAAGACTAGACATAGAGAGTGACGAATGTCCATGGTCAGTGCCCTCTTGCAGTTTATGAGCTAGTGAGGTATAATCATATATTGTTAGTCCAAGACTTAATATCCCTAGATGGCCCTGAAATATCCTCTAAATGGATTACAAATATCTTTATATGTTTTCTACAGATTTTTACAACTTGGCACTAACGAAGCATTACAATTTTATTATGGGACCCTTATGTCTCCTATGCACTTTGGATACTGAACTATCTCAGGCTTCTCAAGAAGCAAAGCTCTTGCACAATACAATGTCTGTAATTAAACATGAATTTCACCTAAGCGTTGATAAAATCTGGAACAATGCTCAAAGGAAATCTCAACATATCATTATGAACTTAAAATGCATCTGTTTTTAAAATATACATGAAATCCTATTGATATAAATCACACAATTAATATTTGAAAGTGAATTCTAAGCTTAATATTGATCATAATTTGTTTCAATTTTTGAATTAAATTTGGACAAATTCTCTCAAAATACCCATTCTTGTTAATATAATCTCAGACAGTTAAAGATAGACTTGTTTTCAGTAAAGAAAAGTGAAAGAGGAAGGTTGTTTATGATGTAATGGCTAAACGCACAAAATTAGGTTAAATACTGGTTCCTGTGTGCTGAAGGACATTCAGCAAGTCCCTTGCATATTTGTCCCCATTGTAAACTGTGGCTGAGCTTAGCAGCTTCTTGATATGATTAACCAGAGAGTGAGTACGTTGATGTGTGTTCTAGTTCTTCTTAGAGCAGATCTCGATTTTTCAGACAAACCTCAGTGGTGTTACAAAGTATGAAAATCTAAGAGGAGGCAAGCTTTTTCTATTTGGATTAGCAGAGGAGGCCACGGGCTTGATCTTCTCTCCTCTGATAACATGCTTACAATGTATCTTCTACCCACATTCCTATCTTACCCTGCGTCTCCTCAAATATCCAGCCTAGTGGTCTGTTCACCTGTCTCCATTCCTGTTTTCAGGATTTGGCCTCTGTTGATCTATCAATGTTTGTTTGTGTCAATGTTTGTTTGTGTCTTAGGCAGGAGAGGGTAAAATAAATATTTTTATATTGTAATCTTGGATAATATATTTAACACATTTTCCTCTTTCCCAACTCTCTTTATCTAATCAAGGTTGATCATATATCTTGTTTTGTTTTGTTTTGTTTTGTTTTGTTTTGTTTTGTTTTGTTTGTGTTGGGATGGAGTTAGAAATATATGCATTTAATAGGTATTCCTAGAGGGCCAGCCAAATAGCTCAGCAGATTAAAGCACCTGCAAGCAGGCACAGGGGCCAGGAGTTCAATCCCCAGACCTGCTCTGCTGGCCCCACCCCATGGGGCCCGCTGAGACAGCATTAGGCGTGGTGGTGTGTGCCTGTAATCCCAGCTCTTGAGAGGCTGTAAACAGGAGAATCACTAGGAGTCTGATCTAGTAGTGAGACCCTGAATACCCTGTAGACTCTTTCCTAAACTACAAAAAAATTTTTAAAAGGCTTTAATAGGTATTCCTAGCATGTCTGAGAAATTATGAACTCTTAATTAAAAATGGTCCCTTATTGAGATTTAGAGATGCAGCAAATTCATTATAGTCCAACTGTTAAAATAGAAAAAGGTGTATGTTTTTTGAAGTCAGTTCAAATAATTACACTATTAATGGATAATGTGTAAGGAAGTAAAGCGGAACATGTTATAAAAATACAGGGCTTCTTGTCTATAAACACAGGAGGAGCATGACAAATTGCCATTCAAAAGATTTTATTTTATGCAAATGGAAGGAAGATGTTTTCCCTAACTACTCAAAAATTTAAAATATGTTATAAAAAGTGAATAGAAATATAGTAACAGGTGATAGTTTACCGGCTATGTACATAATTATTTAGAAATAAATTTTGCAATAATTATTATACCTATCATAGCTCTAATCTTTGGAGTCAGTATCTAAAACAAACGAAATAGTTCAGATTCTTCTCAGGAAGGTATTCCATTCCTTGGAACATTATTTTAAGATATCTGTCTGCACAAACAATATTCCATGCTTGTTTTACACTCCAAACTAAACTAGGAAAGTATTTTTAAAAGTACCAATACAAATGGTCCAAATTCCTTCTCTGCAAGGGCAGTTCAGATTTCTCATTCATGGGCTCTTTCTTTTTTTTTTTTCTTTCTTTCTTTCTTTCTTTCTTTCTTTCTTTCTTTCTTTCTTTCTTTCTTTTTTCTTTCTTTCTTTCTATTATGTAGTTGGTACAGAGTCTCACTACAGAACTGGGACTCCTAGTGATCCACCTAATTTCAGCCTCCCCACCACTGGGATTACAGGCATAGGCCACCACCCTGGTCACAGTGGCTGGCTCAGCTGGCTCAGTGGGCTCCCGGGTGGGGGTCTGTGCATCATGCTAATCCAGGGATTGAACCCCAGTCCCTGCACTTGCTTACACAAGAAGAATGTATCCCGTAAGAAGCAATATGCTGTCCTGAAATGCATGACAGTGCATACAAATACGACTGCTATGTTGGCATATTCTCATTCAGATTAAGTCCAGTGGACTCTAGGTGAATGTGCCTGCATGCCTGATGAGCTAGTGACCATGGTGCTAACTGAGGAACAGGAGCGATTAGGCGCACCTCTGCCTGTCAGGATGAATCACGAGATGGAAGGTCTTCAGGTTCCACGCAGGACTCATTGAAGGAAGACTCATCTCCAGGTAATGATGTTTAAAAGAATCTGCCAGACATGAACTCTCAAATAGTGGAGCTCTTTGTTATGTTTTTCTTTATTGAACATTTGGGGTCTTAAGCAATCTGTCTTGTTTGTACTGGGGAGGTGCCCTACTGCTGAATTAAGACCCCAGTTCCAAAACATTGAGATATTCTAGGGAGGTTTACTGGGGTGTTGAGGTCCAGCCTCAGCTTCCAGGGAAAACAACCTGAGGAGAGAAGAAAGCAGGTGGTGAAGAAGAAAGACCAGGAGAAACATAGTGGGGTTAGGAGGGAAAAAGAGTGTGTCTCTTCAACCCCAAGCAAAATGAGGCTTGTTTGTACATGAGGAATGCATAAGCTTTCTTTATGTAAGATTAACAGTATGGTTTTTCATCTATAAGCAAAAATATTTAAATTTTGATTAATATGAGTATACAGTAAAAACTAAGAGTAATCCTGGAAACTTAATCAAGCACGGTTCTTTCTATTCTACTTCTGCCCTATGGAAACTGTCAGCTCTTTAGAGTACTTTCTCACTGCCCCCAAGATCTTGAATCTAAACTTCCTTGTTATTGTTGAATATTTTTGGCTTAGACTTGTCCTTTTCTGCACGTTTACATGGTGGGGGGCAAAGAGTCAATCTCTGGAAGAACTTTATGTACTTAATTAAATTATTCCAAAACCCTAGGTGATTAATTGTGTGCTCTCTTTCATATGAATCATAAACCAGCAGTCCTCCGGGGTTTGTTGGAGACACATCCATATGAAGTTCTGCTTTGCAGATTCCCCAAACTTGATGTGACTTTGTCAGAGTTCAAACATTGGGTGGCTTTCCACACTGGGACCTTTTTATATGCATTAGCAAGATTTGATTTTTCTGAGCAACATTCACCAGACATGATAGAAAGCCCAAGATTTTATGCATTTGTTCATTTTTGTTACTGTAGTAAATACCATGGATAGGATGACTTTATCATGCAAAGAGTTCCATTCTTGTCTCAGTTTTGGATCATCATGATCGCAGGATAGCATCTGCTCAGCCCTGGTGAGGCTTCATGGCACATGGGTTTCATAAAGGCAGGAGCAAGTGTAAGAGGAAGAGATTGCATCACAAGACAGGAAACCAAAGGGAAATTCAAGAGTGAGCCTCAGGGGTCTATAACCCCTGGCTATTGGTGGAAGTTTCCTAGGGTCTTGTGAGATGCCTTAATGAATTAAAGATGCCCTACTATGCCCTTCCTCTTTGTTTTTGTTGGCTTTTTATTGTTTAGCTTTACAACACAGGGTCTGGCTATGCAGTCCAGGCTGGCCTTGAACCCACAATCCTTCCTGCTCAACCATTCGGGCACAGGTCCCAACTCTTTAATCACCACATTTTAGCTCCATCACACTAGGACCCAAATTCATAGCACGTGAACCCTGGAAGAAATTCTCAATCCATATATAAAACACAAAGGAGTACAAGTATTCTTGCATTATTTTTTTCTATAGCTGTGATGGTTTCAAATGCATTTTGCGACACTTACACAAGGAGACCTCATACAGTACATAAAACTAGGGTTTTTGTACAGATAAGGCCTGGTGTGGAGATGTACTGCAAGTAAGCTTTTGTGGTATGTTTCTATCAACTGCTTTATTATTCAAGATACTAAATGAGGCCTTAGGACATATTTTTAAAGGTTAAAATATTAGAAGATTCAACAATTACATTTGAGAATAATTTTATTTAAGGGAAGAGACAAAGTAATGTTAACCATACAATTTTCTCAGACCCTATGTTCAGGGTTCTAACTCCTGGTCTTCCTTGGCCAGGATGCTGCCCACACTTGCATCTTCAATCCATGATGGCCCTTCTGCATGGAAGCCTTCACATTCTGTCATAGCAGAGCACAGCTAGAATACGTGCTGGCTGTATGTCCACAGTGTGAGCATCCTTTATCATTTTACTGCGAAGCTCCTTCTCTGGGTTCTTTGGTGATGAGAAAAATATATTGTGTGGGCTTTCGCAACAATGCAGAAAGAGTTGGCGAGTGTTGCTGATGGAAAAGAAATACGCCTTTGTTTCTAAATTTGCCCATTTCCTGTCTATTGGATGTAGAATGACATTAATATGATGAATGATTACCCTTGCTCAATGCACAGAGATTTTGTTGCGTATTCCAAGCTCTCTTGCTTTATCTCAGAATTTTCCATGGACTTAAGTACAAATTTCTGTCTTTGAGGCCTCCAGATGTGAGTTTATACTCTATCTCTAGGCTTTCTTAAACTAGTGAAAATGAAAAGCATGCTCTCACCCTGATACCACACACAAATTCAGACAGCAGCTGGGGAATGAATCACAACCCAAAGCTTGAAGATATAAAGTTGCAAGACAATTACAGTCTGAACTTTCCCATCAACTGTAATCCACAGCTCCCTCTCCTCTAGCTGTCCTACTTTATCTTGAGCTACAAAAGTCACAGATACAATCCGAGTCACAGTTCTCAAATTCCGCTAATTATTTCAGGTCAGGCTCCTGATGGTACACATGTGGGCTTGTGGACAAAATTAGCATTACCTGTGCTTCAAAATCTATCAGTAAAGATTTTGATATTTACACTGTAAAATATTAACACCGTAAAAGGCATTAATTTCACCCTATATGACTGTTTTCAAACAAAGAAAGCCAAAGAGACACTTCTTAAAGGACAATGAGGGGATGTCCAAATAGCTCAGCAGACTGAAGCACCTAATTAGGCAAATGCAGGGACTGGGGTTCAATCCCCAGTATGCCATGCCAGCCCTGTCCCCAGGGCATACTGAGAGGGAGGCTGAGCCTGGGCATGGTGGCATGTGCCTATGACCCAGCACTTGGGAGGCTGAAAACAGGAAGATCATTATGAGTTCAATCTGTGTACTGAGGCTCTGTAGACCGTGTACTAAATACATTTTTAAAAAGGACACTGAGGAGACCCTGGAGCTAAGCAGAATATGTTAGAAAGATTATGCTCAACATAGAAAGGGCTAGTCTTATTGAATAATTGAATATGGGTAACGTTTTCAAATTTCATGCAAGTTCTAAGTATTGGAAACAGTGTAAAACCCACTAAATACAATAAATGTGATTGATTTGTGAGTCAGAGAGCAATCCATTGATAAAGGCAGGCTGTTCATTAAATATCTGTGATCCCGTATCACATCAACACTGTGGTCCTACAAAAGGCCGCAGTGGGAGTAAGTATCATCCAAGCCTGATGGTGTCATTGAGGGAAGGAGGACACCCTAAAATGTGAACCCTGAACCTGAACTTGTCAAATAGGAGAAAGCACATCCAGAAGAAGTAACAAGAATCCTTTCCTGGTGCTTCTCATAACTTCTTTCTGTGCAAACGTAAGACTATATGGAGTGCATCTTTTCCTGCAGATGTTCTCAGAGAAAACTGCAGCAGAAGCTAAACTTTGACATACGCTGCTAAATGGGCTTAGCAGGGCTTTCATGAATACATGATGAGCGGGTTTAATTCCTGTCTTTTGCCAGGGAGGGTCCGGAAGCCATTTCCTCCTGTGACCAAAGGGATTTCTGGCCTGCATGACTGAGAATTGAAAAGATTTTAAATTGCGCGGAGGTTCTGGTAGGGCAGAATACTTTTCCTCTCATTGAACAGTCTCTTTGTTTATTAAATTAGCTTTCCTTTTGAGTTTAAAAAGCAAAGGCCAAGAGCCAAATAAAACAAACTATTGTAGATGTGTTCTGATGTTAATAGCTAACTGGGAGATGTCTTTATTGTTTTCAATGAATATTTAGGGTTTTTTTTAGCCACATGGAAATATAATTCTGTAAATAATTCCATGGACTTTTCAATAAAGGATTATGAATTTTAAGTATAAAGGAAAAAAATATATTTTTATAATATACTGCTTCTCATTGACAAATCTATTTTGTTTTAAAAATAAGAGTATGGTGAAGAAAAAAAATGCCCCAAGAATTAGGATAAAAATGCTTAATATTAAGGTGGTGGTCACCATTACATGAAATGAACTTTCTCAGAAATAATGATCTGAATGACTTTTTCCAGTAAATGTGAGAAGAAATGTTTGAACAGTTGCTAGGAAAATTACTTTATAAATGCACTGTGGAAAATGTTAAAACTTAGCTTCAGTCATAGCTTTCTCACTTTTTTTCCCAGCCAATATCAAACTGCTCCTCTGTTGCTGTTATTTTTTTCTTCAACCTGGACTGGTAAAAAAGCTTTCTTACTACTTTAATCCACTTTTAAACTGCTCCAGGATTCCATGCTCTGCCAGAGCCTCTAATGCAAACCCAGGCAAGGTACTTCTTGTTTAAGAGTTTCTTAAAAGTATCCAATATAAGATCTTTCATGATCTATTCCATGTTAAATTTGTCACTTCCTTTCTATTATTCTGTGCTTCGCATACTATGTTCAATAACACATAGCTATTTACTCAATATATAGCTATGGAGGATCAATTAAGTACTTCCATGTCTAGGAACCTGAGCAAACTTGGCCTCTGTTCCAGAAATATTTTTCTCTCGCTCTTGTTCTCGCTCTCTCCCCCTCCTTCCGTCTCTCCCTCAATGATTGAACTCAGCACCTTGCACATGCCAGGCAGGTGCTTAACTTGCTGAGCTATCTCCCCAGCCCCCATCCCATTATTTATTTATTATTTTTTGCAGTGCTGAGGATCAATCCCAGAACATTTGGGTTAGCTCTCTACCAGCTGAGTGATGCCTCAGTGACTTATTTTATAATATCCAGTTCAAACAATATGACTTCTAGGAGGTCTTTAGCAACTGTAGTGTATTCTATGAGCATAGCTCAGTTGAACTATGTTTTTGAGAATTCCCTTCACTGTATTTTTCCAAGACACTGTAGAGCTCAAATGCAGTTTGTGAGTTTGGCTGGTGAAAATGAAATGCTTATGAGTGATTTTCTGGCTTCCTTCTGATGTGGCAAGTTATAGGTCTGGCCCTAATTTGTCCCAGCCGCCTGAGTTCCCCTGTGTCTACTTCCACCCACCTCAGCTCCAGGTATAATCACAGTCTAACTCCCATATACTGTTGCTACCCCACCTACTCTGTTAGGGCCCTACATATCTGGAAAAAGTTACTTCACAACAAACCCTCAGCCGTTATTACTCAGCTATTCTTGCTTCCCCAGGCTCATACTCCCCTTCACCTCCGTTCATGTAAGCCTGGCTTACTAACCCTCTATAGAAACCCAGTTCAACAAACTCCCAGCCAACTCTCCTTTGGAGTTACTCATGTACTCCAGATCCAGGATGTGTGGTGGGAAAACCAATTGTCAACTTTGTAACCTCCAGTGAAACTGATTCGGTGTGGTGCTGTGTGCAGAAGGCCCACTTGAGGATTATTGCCAACAATATAAAAAGAGAACCAGCAGGGATGACAGTGTGCAGCTATTCTCCTGCAGAAGCTTGCTGCCCTGGCTTTCCTGATATGAACTCAGATATTTTTATCATTGGAGGAGCCTGGATCCTTGCTGTTGCTGAGGATGTCTGCTGTTTTTTGGGGTGGTGCTGTGGTCCTTACCTTGAGTGCTGGTTTCTGGCTCCAATCCAGATTCCACAACCTGCTGGTACAGATTCTTTGTCCTGCTGGTGGAGACATTCTAGCCTCCACCACTGACCTTTGGCCCTTCCCACAGCAGTTCCTTGATAGACTTATATGAGACAATGGCACAGGCTCTAGGCCTCTGGTTTTACTCATGGGGGGGGGGACAATGGCATGAGCCCTAGGTCCTAAGCTAGACTGATAGAGGACAATGCCACGGCATACAGGCCCTCAGCTGTATTCTTTTAGTTTCTAGTGTGTGGACAGATCACCTACACTTTTTGCATTTGACTCTTTGGATGAATATGATAAAATGATCCTATAAATTACAGGAGAGGTATTAAATCTTTTACCTTGTAAATCCTGCCTGCAACAAGTGGTTTTGCCCCTTTGTGGGTTGACACTGCTTCACTTCATAGGACATTCTGGGGATTGTAGGCTGTTACCATTTTTTAGATTCACCAAGTTCTGGGTCCTGGTACCTGCATTTTCATGGAATAATATGGCAGCCACTCGTGCACATTTCCCATCAGTGAGCATAGAGATGATTCTGATTTCTCCTCACAGGTCCACTTTTCTCCTGAATTGTATGCTGCTCTTGTGGTTTCCAAATTGTCACTACTCTGACCCATCTTATGTCTACTTTTCTTTCCTGAATCTTGGTAGGAATGGCCTGAAACTACCTATGTTAGTCAACTTTTTGTTGCAGTGACAAAATACCTGAAAACACCCACAACACACCCAAAACGCAACTTTATAGCAAAAAGATTTATTTTGGTTCAGAGTCTCATAGGCTTCAGCCCATGATCAGCTGCCTCCATTGCTCTGGGCCTGAGCTGAGACAAACCATCATAGTGCTGAAGTGGCTGGCAGAGGTGGCTCACCTCACAGTGGCCAGGAAGCAAAATATGTGTGTGTACCACACATGGGAGTGTGTGTGTGTGCATGCATGAGTATGTGTGTGCATGCATGTGTGTGTGTGTGTGTGTGTGTGTATCCATGGGTGTGTGTGTTGTGTTTGTGTGAGAAAGAAACACAGAGAGCATGAATGTGTCACGCAGGTGATAGTGACAAAATAAAAAGATAAATATCCTCTGTCAAAATCCTATGTCCTAAATGTTGCAAAACCTCCCTGTAGGGCCATAAACAGGGACCAAACAGTCAATACATAAGTCTTAGGGAGAAACTCTCCACCAAACTATAACACTACTAGTTCAGCCCCAATCCCAAAGGCAAAAGGAAACGTCTTGCACACCCTTATGTAAGATTTAATATTAAAGGCAGGTCTTTCATTTATTGTCATAGTGATTTTTCTTTACCTGACTGAACCCTCACTGATACAAAAGTTGGTTCCAAAAATGAAGTTTCTGCAACAAGATTGTATTTGGCATCAGCTTTCAGACTAAATACCTACAGGGGTTAGAAGACACATTTTTCTTAAACAGATGGATAGCAGAAGCCTGACAAGGCCTCAGGTGATTGTCATGGAGGCTTAAGGGAAGTAGAAAATGTTATTATAAGTTGAAGAAAAGGACACATTACTATATACTTAGGGGACATTGAGCAAACTGTTACCTGTTCTAATGGGGAAAAAAAAAGGAAAATGCAAGTGAAGAATTGTTGGCAGTGATGAAGAAAATCTTTAGGCAGAAAATGAAAATATCAAGTAATTTCGTTCAGCTGTATGTCCTAGCTTACCAATGAAGGATGATAAACTGAAAAAGAGGAAATACTCAGATTTCAAGCATAAGTTAGAAGATACAGAAGAATCCAGTCATATTTGCTTCTGAACTAAAACCCCTCCTTTTCTACACAAGAAATCCTCAACTGAAAAAAATAAATAAATAAATTACAAAGAGATTCAGGACAAAGCTAAATTCCAGAGCACTGACAGGAGATGTGGCCTCTGGGCAGGTCACAGCTGTGGCCAAAGGTCTTACTATGAAACCTTCCTTTAGGAATTCAGAAAGTTCTGAGTCGAAGCCTCCTAGACTTCTTGACACAGATAAAAGTCCAAAGACCTCCTAAGAGTCTGTGTGTCATTAGATGTGCCCTGCAGATTGTCTCTTTTAAATAAGCTGATTTCTAAGGATCTTAAGGGCACTACTGCATAGCAGCCTCATGGGGAGGCAAAGTTGAGACGCGTTGCTTTTAAAAATTTCAGGTGTGATTTTTGCCTGATGGAATGCGGTATAACTTTATATACTTTAAGAATATACAGAATTAAAAGCATACTAGGCTGGGAAAAATTGCACAGAGGTAGAGCAAAACACAATCAGACTCTTGTAACTCTAAATTTCTGCACATAGGATTCAGACTGAGAAAACTACTCAGAGGCAAAATTAATCAAAGTTAGTAAACTTATTGAAATAAGGCCACATTTGTAGAAAAGAAAAGGCTATACAAAATAAAAAATGAAATCTCTGAGGCAGATAAAGACCCACAGACACAAATCCCAGATAGTCTTCACTCAAGCCAGAGAGTACGGATTCACTTAGACTTCAGAACTGGCACAAGCAGTGGCTCTGTTTTCTTTCCCCCTTCCCCAGTATCTTCATGGGAGGAGAGCTGGTCTCCCACACGTGGGGATTATGCAATTCCTAGGAAGTCCATACTTACAAGCGTTTTGGGACACCTTCTTTCATGGTGGTATCATTTTAATGTTCTTAGTAACATTTCAGTAAGAGTCCTCACGTTTGTTCTATGTCTGCTGTGGCTTGAATGCAATCTGTTATCTCAGAAAACTTTCATTGACATTTTTTACCATTCTTTAGTCTAAAGAGGGTGGAAAATTAATCCAACTATTCTATTTAGATATGGGGCCTTTGGGAGGTAATTAGTGCTAAACAAGTTCATCAAGATTGAGACCCCCTGAGTGAATGCTAGTGGCTTTATCAAAAGACAGAGGCCAGAGCAAATAGACCCACATGCTCCCTATTTCTGTGCTGCCTTGGAACTCTGCTAGCAAGAAAGCCATCACCAGATGGGTCCCCTTGACGTTGGACCATAATTAGGAGCCAAAATAAAAACCCTTTTCTTTATAACAGCTGTTTTGTAGTAAGGAGCAGATAGCTTGCCTTTCATTTACTAGACTTTGTCAGGAAGGAAGCTGAACTGAGGCATGGATCCTTAATCCACATCTCAACTGACAAAGGGAACTTGGGTGCTGAACCCAAAGGAAATGCTTTCAAGTGGACGAAACATTTAGAAGGCTGTGGGAAGAGGCTGCCACATCTCACAGGACAGAGTGTGAGGGCTTCGAAGATTTCTCTAACTTCTTTTCAAAGATGGGCTGCTAGCTGCGATTGAAACATATAATGAATGCTTAAACTTAAAAAAAAAGTGCAATAAAATACTCATTGCTATTCATCCTCCGAAAATTCTCATGAACCTCAGTTCTTGCTCTGAACATAGCTGTCCTATGGCCCTAGCTACTTTATGAAGCAGTTCTGGAAGCCTTCTTTCATGAATGTCTTTAGTAGTGCTTCTGTAGTTGTCTTTATGTTCCAAATTGATTTTAAATATTTATTTTTCCTAATAATTTTGACTTGGGGAAGGGTCAGAAGTTGTTTACTACTAAATATGATGAATAAGGTGACTAAGGGAACACCATGATGTTTATAAAAGCTTGGTTTTCCATTGGATGACACTTAGCAGCACTGTTCATTGTGTATATACTTCTAATCATACCTCATAAAGATATTCATAAAATCTTCTAGAACTGTTTCAGAAGGTGGCAAGAAGAATGAGAGGAGCTTATTCAAAGTGAGTGTGAGCATTCTGTCAGGAATTAATGTCAATGGTCTTTTACTATCATCATTTTGTTACTTTAAATATTCACAATATAATTTGATTGTACTTCATACATGACCACATGGCTTTAGCCAGGAGTCATAGAAGTAGCAGCATACAACTTCTTAGGGAAAATCATAAAAAAAATCCAAGATGCCTTTTCACAGAACTCACAGGATTGTCTTCCTTAGGTGATTCACCCTGAAGATACCTCATCTCAGTCCCAGAACACAGTCTATGAGAAGTTCAGTCCATGTGTAGGTATCCTTGTCACCTCTGAGTCCATTCTTCAGGTAAACCCAAATAAAGTGCAAAGGAAAAAAAAATCTTCAGATGGTTCTTGTCCTTGGTAATTGTATAATGAAATGGTATTTATTATTTGTTTGTTCATTTGTTTATTTGTTTTTGTGGTACTAGGATTTGAGCCCCTGGCCAAGTGCAACCTTTCCACCATAAAGTTCCATCCCGCACCCTGGAGATAGTTATTTAATGGCACCATGCTGGTAGGGGATTGGTAGCATGCTGTGACCAGCTAGAATACCTTCGCTCTTGTGCCCATGTAAGCCCACTTAGTTGACGTTACTCCATGATTCCACATTGAGCGTCCATTCCTTATATTGGGCATGTTGCTGTAATTTTTATGCTTACATCTGACATTCCTTTTTAAATTTTTAAATGTTTTACTGATTGATTGATTGATTGATTGATTGATTGATTTGATACAGGGTCTTGCTACAGACTCATAGTGATCCTCCTGTCTTAGCCTCCCCAGAGCTGGGATGACAGGCATGGGCCACCACACATTTTTGGGGCTGGCATGGCATGCCTGGGGCTCCAGGGCCAGCATGGCATATAGTACCAGGGTCCAAACATGGGTCCTTGTAGCTGCTAGGCAGGTGCTCAGGCTGCTGAGCTATTTCCCCAGCTCCTGCTTTTCTATTAGTGAAGAATAATGTATTTCCTCCATTGTGTAAACCCAGTGCGATGCACATGGTAGTTACTCCAATACCGTTTGATAAAATATTCAAGGAAACCTCCAACATATTGTCTCCCTTGTCTACCAGCACTTTCAATGGCTCAACCTAACATTCAACTTTGAGCTCTTGCCTGCAATGGAGTGAATGTTTATGTACTCAACAATTCATTTGTTGAAATCCTGTCCCTGAGAGGATGATATTAGAAAGTGGGGTCTTTGTGCCCCTAAGAGTGAGATTATTTCTCTTCTAAAAGAAACCTTAAAAAGACTCCTCACTCTACACATGTGAGGATCCAAGGTAAAGACAATGTCTTTGAGGTAGGGGGCTCTCACCAGACACTGAATCTGATGTTCACAGACCTTGGAGGACAATCATTCATGAACCCCTAAGGGCATTGTCTTATAATGGTCTGAACAGACCAACGTATTACCTGCATAGGAATTAAAAGGATATCCTTGACACTGGGAAGTCATATATCCAAGTACTGGGTTGCCTGATTCTGCTCTGATCATTCCCTTATTAGCAAGATTTAAAATTTTCCCATATACTTTCATTGATCTGTGGCTAATGCTCCTAAGACAAAAGCTGAGGGACACATCTATAAAAGATGATAAGCAGTTGGAAGACAATATCATGCATTACAACAAATTCCATGAAATTCATATTACTTTGTCAAGTGAAATTCTGTGTCACTTGTAATTTTTCTGTTTTAATGCTATTTTGTACTCTATTATTTTTTGAAAAAGGATATTTACAAACTCCTTGTCCTTTGTTTCCATGTAAATGACAAAGACGCATGATACCTTACTTCCACCCACCCATCATGACTCCCAAAAATTTTACGCTGTGGGAGAAGATTCTTTAGCATAATACCTAGCACATTAGTGAAGAGATGGGGCTTTTGAGTCAGACAATGCATGGTTCCAATTCACCATCTGTTCCTTATTAGTTTTTGACTTTGAAAAAGCTTATGAAAACACCCTGAGCCTCATTTTCTCACTAATAATATATTCTAACTCATGGAGTTGCAGCCAGAAATTAAATTTTATAATGTATACATGTGATAACATATGTGTAGAGTAGTGAGAACAGAGTAAATATACAAAAAGTATCTGCTTCCCTCTGCAAGCCAGTGGTCCGTGGTCCAGCATGAAGTCTCTCCTACAGCATGTAACTGATGCTCTAAACATCAGTTATTACTTTTTCCTATTTTTTTTTAAATATGGCCTGTTTTCCCGGATCCCTTTTCTCTCCTGCATTGTTGGGATTCTTTCATTTATTTCCCCCTTTCTGCTGGTAGTCACATATCCAGTGCTACTCCTAGGACTGTGATTTGAATTTTTGTTTATCATTATTTCACCCAGGCTTTCTAAAATCTTGCTGTAGGTCTTGATTATGGGTCAGTCAGTTAGCTGGTCCTCAGCCTTCAGGGTAGTAAAAGTTTTGTCTTGACAGAACCAGGGATTGAACTCAGGCCCTTATGCTTGCCAGGCAAGTGCTTATTCCACTGAGCCATCTCCCCAGCTCCAAGGTGGTAATAGTTTTGGACTGCTTGGACTCCACCCCCTGACGTTCTCTTTTCATACTGCTCATTCCCTGGGTCAGTTGCCAGGGCTGATACTGGAGAGTAGCACTCTATATAGCCCACATTTTCAAGTGTCAGGATGACTCTTCTCAAATCTGGCTTTGAGTCTCTGACTTTGATCTTTTGGGTCTGAGAACAATGTAGTTATAGAATTTCTAAGTAAGGTCTGGAGGACATCAGATATCCCTAATCTCACACCAGGGTTGACTCTTGGAAAAGTAGAAGAGGCCAATCGATGGAAACAACTTATCATATATGTGTTAGACATTAGTGGGTCAAGTAAGATTGTGGGAGTAAGGGATGAAGAGAAATGGAGGTGCTTAGGAGTCTAAATACAAAAGCTGCCACAGAGGGCATGAAGACACCTGAGACAAAGTCTGCTCCAGACTTACAGGGAAGTGACACTGCCATTGATATAAAAGAGAATTGAACAAAAGAGAAATCCTTTGATTAATGATTCCTTTGGGGAGGTACAGTTTGGAGTCAGGGCAGAAAGAACTGCTACAAAATTTTAATATTAAGTTGGAAATGGATGGTTAGTACTGTCTGATGGCTTAGGGCATATTTTAAAGTTTTCTCACTCCATGGCATAGTAAGACTATATGAACACATGAAAACAAAGACATAGCATAAGGAAAGAATGTACATACCTTGCAGCAGCATAAGAAAGGATATAAAACAATGAAAAAAGAAGAACTGAAAGGGGCTTGGAAGATTGAAGGTGAAAAAGGTGAGCATCTTAATAAGACTATCTAAGGAACTGGGTTTCAAGAAGAATGGACATTCAGTGGTAACAAATGCAACAGAAAGGTCAAACGGAATGAAGTAGAAGAATAACTACCGAATTTTAAACAAGATTATTGCAATCAGCAGTCTCAGTACCCTAAATGGATGAAAGCCAGCTCTCATGTGATGAAGGAGGGTGGTGAAAAATTAAGCAGTAAAAATTGTATTTCTAGTATCCAGAGTCATTAATCTTAATGTACTCCAATAGTTACTGACTTCTGGAGTTGCTTAAGACCTTAGAGATCTCATAGTTTAATATCTCACAGTAAAACTGTCTAAGGGGTTGGTAATAAAATCTCTGTACTTTAACTTCCAGGGACTTTGGGGGAACTCACTATCTTAGAAGATAATTTATTCATTTATTTAAAGGTCTTTCTGACAAAATTCATGACATGCTGATTTGAGTAGATACATAGCTATCTTGGTGTTGGCTTACTTTATAAGTGTGCTCGGGATATCCATGTAGTTCATGGAACTTTATGATCAGATACTGACTTTTTAAACAAATCCCATAAGAGAGAGTTCTTCAGTGCTATTTCAAAAATGCATTTTCAAAAATATTATGGTTAATGGGGCTTGAAATCTTTTGCCTCTTCCATTCATCGAATTTAGCAGTAGATTTTCCTGCTCTACAAATACAAAAACAAGCAACCCATATGATGCAAAGAGAGTTGACAGAAACAGAATCAGCTTAGTACATCTAACTTTATCATAAGTCTTCAATTTACAAAGTAAGGAAATTACCTGTAAACCATGATCACATGTTGCTTTTGAAATACTTTGTGATTGTGAATGTATGTGTCTTTGCTTTGGTCCTGCAAAATAGTGAGAAATTTTTTTGTGTAAATAGGAAAAGTGAACTGGATTCAACTTTTTAAGAATAAATCTGAAATTCATAGTTTTGGTATACTGTGTTATTGTTTATTTATAGTCACATTACCATCTATCTAGAGAAGAGAAAAATAAATGAAGAGGAGCTATTTCCATTGAAAAAGTTTCCAAGTCACATCTGTTTACAAGATGAAATTGTAGTTGACTTGGGCGAATTCCTGACATTTCAGAATTCACATTCTTTACTTGATTTCACTGGAAAAAGCAGAAGTAGTTACCTGTCTGGTGACCACATCAGAAGCACTTTGTGGAAGCCTGTTCAGTTTTATGTTCATTGGGTATAAAACTTCAAGGACAGATGCAAAAATAAGTTACCTCGAAACACCTGTTAGCTGTGTAAAGTCCTAAATATATTGTCAAGCAAGCACTTATTCTGCTGAGCATTTCCTAAATATATTGTGTGGAAGGTGAAGGTTCTGACCCGTCACTTTCATTTCTTCTAAAAGTTCTTCTTTATCATGATTCCTTCCTATGAATTCTGTCCAGTTTACTAATGCTACCTTTCCAGCAAGAGAAAAGGCTAAGTGGATAAGGAGCCTCTTGGTCTCAGGAAAACCTGGACCACTGAAATTAGAGAATATTAAGGGTCTCAATGAATTTCGCAGCATGTTCAATATGCCTAATGAATTATACTGGAATTTAAAAGAAATAGAAGTGTTGGAAGGAATAGAAAGTTTTGAATAGATTCATGTGGATATAGCACTTTCTTACTATAACAAAACCTAAAATTTCAGAATTTTCTATGTAACCTAATTTAAGATTAATGTACTTCTTTTGTTCTATATAACCTCTTGGAGCCCCTGAATTGACACTAATATATCTTTCCAAATGCAATGAGTTTTCAAATAGCTAAATATTCTTCTAAATGTAATCTGCACCCATTTCTATGAGATTAATGTGTGACTGATGATGAAGGATTTTATAATACTAATGGCTCTGAACAACTTCACAGGATTCAGAGCATTTTCACATGGTCCAGGAGTCCAAGTCTTGGGAAGTTTCTTAACAATGCTGTATCAGTGTTATCTACAATGCTCTCTAAGAGTCTCATATGTTCAGAGGTGGGGTTTGGGGAAGGTGATTGCATCAAAGGAGCCATATGCTCATTTGCAGATTAATCCATTGCTTCCTTCATGGCTAAATGTGCTTTTGGCAGGGGCGTCTGGGTTGGAGGTGGATCACTAGGGTTGAAATGAGGAAGGGTGTGTTCTTGTCCCCAGCTCCTTTCTCTCTCAGTGCTTCCTGTCTGCTATGTATTGAGCAGCTTGTTCTCCTGTCCTTCTGTGCTATTTTTACTTTGGAACCACTCAGCCATTAACTAATTCCTCTGAAAGCCATGATCCAAAATAACATTTCTCCTCTTTTAAGTTGTGGATGTTGAGCATTATTTTCTTTTCCAGTGACAAGAAAGTGACTAATACAGCAACAGATAAAGGACCTGCCCTAGGTCAGGGTGCTAACAAAAATCCACTTTGTCCGTTTCAAGCAAGATGATCTTTCTGTTTCTGTAATTCTCTGACTCTGAAATTCTTATCCTTGTACCTTTGATTTTCTTTGCTGCAATAATCTCAGGTTTTGTATTATCCTAAATGGAAAGGGCTCGAAGGATGCCAGTTCTCTGGAAGTGCAGCTAAAGCATCACAATGACAAATTTCAAAATCTTTTTTGGTGACAAATGGTCCTGAAAGGCAATCCGAACCTCGACAATTTGTTTTGTTTTCATACTCCAGTGATTTACCAAGATGAAAACATTCTTCTTAATTAATATCCTTTTATATGTCATCATTCTGCTCGGATATGAGAAAATGTGATGAAAGGCTAGTAGGTAATTATGAAGGTTAGCAGCATGTATCTTGTATGATTTTCCTATGTTCATTCATATAGTCATTTTTTCCTAAACAAGTTTAAATGATATTGCTTATTTTAAGAGAGGATAGATATCAGTAGATATAGAAATGTTTTAGACTACTTTGGGTCTGAATAACAACAACCACATATATAAGTTTTTATTTCTTCAGTACATATTGTTGATTCTAAATTAGCCCAAGTTTGTAGAATGTATTTAAAATGTGACATGGGCCAGGTGTGGTAGTGCACACCTGTCATCCCAGCACTTAGGAGGTGAGGCAGGAGGATCACTGGGAGTTCAAGAGCAGCCTGGGCTACAAAGTAACCTGAAGACCAACCTGCACTGCGTAGTGAGAATCTGTCTTAAAAAAAAAAAATAAAACAAAAATAAAACAAAATGAGAATGTTAAACAAAGGCAAACCGGTTAAACAAGATGAAGCAATTATGGTTGGACCCCTTATACACTAATGACAAAAATGTAAAATTTTTCACTTGCTAGGGAAAATCATTTGCCAGATCCTGAAAAAGTGGAGAAATTGTCATACGACCTAAGCATTTCACTTTTTATATATTCAAAAGATTTGGAAACAGCCACTCAAGCACACCTTGCATCCATCTGTTCACCGTGGTACTCTTTATAATATCTAAAATGTATAAATAGATCAAACATCCATCAACTGATACGGGGCATGTATGCAAGTTGTGATATATGCCCCCCGTGAAATATCCAACCATCAAAAGGAAGGCAATATCAATGAACACTAAAACATGGGTGAATTTTGAAAGCATTTTAAACAAACACACGAGTTTATAATTCTGTGATTCCCAGTGTATGAAGTGTCCAGAATTGGTAAATCCTTGGTATGATGTCTGCACAGACTAATAGTTACCTGGGTTTGATGAGGAACAGGGAGGGTGGGTACCTATTAACAGAAATGCCATTTTATTTAAGAGTTAGGTAGATAATTTGATTGCATTTTAAAGTGGTTAATTTTGTGTTATATGCCTTTTATCTCAAGAGAAAAATAATGAGCTTTGTGTAAAAAATAATTAAATTTCGGAGTTAGGCAATTTCTTCAGCATAACATGTTCCATTATTTTTTCCTCAAAATCAGGCTTCTGAATAAAAAAGAAATTATAAACCAAGATTTCCAGTTCTCCCTTTTGGAAAATACACCCTGTGTCTTATTTTAAGCTGTATTCAACAACTAAGACAGAACATGAGAAACAAATTATTGGGAACTTACTTTTCGTTATATTTTCAAAATTTAAATTGTACTTGCTTCAGGATAATTTCAGACATTAGAATATTGCAGTATATAAGGTAAGAAGTTGTTTTCTAAAATGTAATTTAATGACAATTCAACAGACATTTCAGTATATCTTTGCCAATAAAATTTCAGAGCAATCACACAATATTTAAATGTCTTTTCAGCATCCAACTGGAGAACTCACTTCCCTGGCTCCCTTGGCTCCTTCAAGAATTGGAGGACACACTTGGGCATCATTGGATGTCATTTTGTAGCAAAGTGGAACAAGTTGACAATAAACACAACAGATTCCTTACATGTACCAAGTACCTCATTGCTCTTTTATTGGTGACAATGTCTTGAGTTTGTCCCTGCATTGGCACATGCTACCAGAGGTGTTTCCTATTAAATATAGTACTTTAGAGCTTCACTTCACAATATTTCTTACTGATTCTATGTTTAGTAAACACTTTGGTCAGGGACCCTATATCAAATAAACAAGCACATCTCTGAGTCTTGCTTTGATCCACTATAATACTTACATTTACTCAGGTTTTGATTGAATGAGAATAATTGCTATTGATGGCCCCATTAACAGAAAGTTAATTGTCAGAGAAAAAAAATATTTTCCTGATCTTACTCATGATTTTACCTCCTGAAACCATGGAACTAGTTAAATATTTCAAGGTTCCTTAAATAATTTAATAAGTAGTCATATCTTATATTTATATCACTTTTTCTATCAACATAAATCCCCTTTCCAAATTTCTGAAGTAGGTTGTTTATCAACTGGCTACTGGGAGGATATCTTATCTCATTTCCACATCTGTGTTCTCCATTTGAATCATAAAAGAAGCCTTGTTTTATTAATAACTATACATTTATGCTTTTATACTCAGAAATCACCCATCATATTTTATTTGACAAATACATACTTTCAGTAAAAGACTCATATTTCCATCACTTCATTCTATAATTCAGTTCCTTAATATGACACTATTTTCATGGGAAGTACCCTAATTACAAAGACATAAATTTGCTATAATTTTCAAGTAGGAGCAGCAAATTATAGTCAAATTTGAAGTGCAAAATTAGAACCCAAATCTGTTCGAAAGTCAGCCTTGACATGCAAAGGAAATATTAGAACGATATTGAAAAACTCCAACATTTTAACTACTTATACAATAATATAGCAAGAGGCATGCAAAGAAATATAAATCAGAGGAAGGCAGAAGTTGAGTATAACACTGAAATACTATTTTTATATTTAAGCGTTTGAAAATAGAAATATGGACTGACAGCAATTGTATATACTTGATTCATTATCTCAGCAGCGGCATATTTAGTACAGATAGCGACGTTCATAGAATATTAATTTCTCATCTGGATTTCACATCATTTCTCATTCTGATAGAGGAGAAAAGAGCTGAGAAATCCACAAAATTATTATATCAGGAATAGGAAATTAAAAGTGAAGAATACGAGAAAGCTTGGTTATTTTTTAAAATGTCTTCGTTTATAAAATGTCTGTCATATATAGAACATTGCTGTTGTCTGAAAGATAGAATAATGAAATCATACCTTTCCTTAAAGGAGGTTGTGATTATATATTTATATCTGGAATAAGTTTATGCTATCGAAACTGCCATCCAACATTACTTGACATATTAATAAAATAACATTCTGGTTTTTTTAAAAGAAAAACTGAACAGAATGATTTTTTAGAATAAAGAGATGCTATAGTTAGTAGGAAATCATTTAGTCAAAGCACATATACCTATGTTGTAAGAGAGAAACTGAAACTTCTGGAATTGAAAAAATTTTAAATCAACTAAAAGTTCATAAGATCCACTTAAGAATGGCAGGGGTTTTCAAAAAAAAGAGTCACTTAATTATAGGAAAGACCAATAAAAGCTATCAATTCTGAAGAAAAGATTTTTTTTTAAATAGTAAATAGAGCTCAAGAAAGTGTGGAACAAAAAATCTGTCACACATACAAATGAATCTACAAAGGAAAAAAGAAGATTGAATCTTCAAAGGAAAAGAGAGAGAATGGCATAGAAACAGATTGAACGACTTGTGACTGCAAACCTCTTTAATTTGAAAGACAAAAGTAATATTTTGAAAAAGCTCAGGAGGATGGTCCTATTACTCATAGCCAAAGATAGAAAATTCTGAAAGCAGCCAGAGAGCTACATGAAACAAATCAGTGTTTTAATAAAAAATAGCACAATGCACCATGTCTTTCCAAAAGCAGTAGAGAAAGAAGATAGTGTAATAGTACTCAGTCTTTACACAGAGGGCAGGATAGTATGAAAAATTAACCCGTGACAATTTAATTTTCTACATTACATAAAAGCATCCTTCAGTAATGTAGTAGATATAAGGATACATTTATATCGAAAAAAAGAAAGAAAAAAAAAGAAAGAAAGAAAGAAAGAAAGAAAGAAAGAAAGAAAGAAAGAAAGAAAGAAAGAAAGAAAGGATGGAAGGAAGGAAGGATGGAAAGAAGGAAGGATGGAAGGAAGGAAGGATGGAAGGATAGAAGGGAAGCAAAACCAGGGAATTTCTCCCCAGTGAATATGCCCTATCAAATACATTAAAGGAAATGCTTTGTAAAGAGAAAAAGAACATGAAATTTCAGCTGTCTAGGAAAGCAAAAGGAACAGTTAAAATGCTCAAAATGAAGAAAACTGGAAGGCCACATTTTCCTGAATTTCTTTAAATTATGAATGACTGCTTAAAATTATAGTATTGTAAAGTTTGTAAAACATGTAGATTTTTTTCATAACCCAGCTGCAGATGCTAGGTAGACATATGTATTCAAAAAAGGATGTTTCACATTGTGCTGGCAATCACAATCACAATTTAGAATCTTGTCATGTTAAAGAAATGATATAAATAATATTATACAGTAAGCAACCTTTTGGAATTTTTTTACTAAGATTCATTGTGGACAGATATATCCATACTGTTGTGTATGTCATTAGTTTGTTAATTTTTATTACTGATCAGTATGTCTTAGTATGGATGTACCATGGGTTGTTTAGCCATCTATTGCAGGATATCTGGGTTGTTTCCAGTTTAGTGCTGCTATGAATAACATTGTGTGATTTTAAATCCTTTTTCCTTGAGACTCATGTCCACATGAGCAATTGCTAAGCTTTTAGTGTAGTTACAAGTTAGGTATAAAAGAATCTAATTGTTTCCAAATTGTCTTCACAATTTTACATTTCTATGAGCAACATGTGAGTGATCCAGGTTTTCATGTCCTTGCCTGCATTCTGTGTGCTCCTCTCCACACCTCTCTTCTCCTTTCCTTCCTCTCCCTTCCCTGTCCTTGCCTTTTCTTTCTTTCCACTATTTTTCTTTCTCCAGGGAATTGCCACTGAGAAGTGCACTCAGTGCCCTCACATTGAGCTATACATCAACTACTTGGAATTTTTTGTTTAGTGACCAGGTCTTGCTACCTCACAAAGCTGCTGAGGTTTCACTCAGAAATGTGATTCTTCTACAGCTTCCTTGAGGTTTGTAAATTTCACTTCATTTTTTTCAGCTCTACAATTTTCTTTTAGTTCTGCTTTATGTTTTCTATTGCTTAGTTGGAACTTTCTAGTGCTTTACTTCTTTTGACCATGTACACAGTGTCATAGTTGCTAAATCACTTTTGAGAAACTATTCTAAATTCCTTGATGGGTAACCTAAACAGCTCTGTTAGCTGGTTATTTGCATTGGTTATTTTCAATCAATATGATGACTTTCTGCTTTTTGGTATAATGCTTTAAATAAAACCTGGATATTTTGATGTTATACTACGAGCTTTTGGGTCTTAAACTTTTCATTTAGCTTATTTTTCATGACATGTCTCTGGCAGAAAAAAGAGTTGGTGCTTCTTTTCTGATAAGTTGGAAGCAGTCTAGATTTTCCATTTAGTCATCGTTAATCCCCAAGCAAGGGTTCCTTTTTACTAAAGGCACAAATGAAAGTGTAAAGGTCCTAGCTACACCTCCATTTAGTCCTCTTTGGCTAGAAAGGGTATAAGTGACTCATTATGATTCCCCACATAAGTCCTTTTAGCATCACAACCATGCAGCAGCCTTCTCACTGCAGGACCCTAGCACAAGACCTGCTTGCCTTGCCATTAGGTCTTCTTGGATAGCACTTTAGTAGGGATTAAAGGAAAACTCATCATTTTTGGTGGGGCTGAAATGTCTGTTTCCTTAAGTATGTCACTTAAGGATTTACTTCAGTAGGATTTGGTACATTTTAGCAGCTTTGTAACAGTAGAAATTCAAGCTTTCAAGGCAGTCTTTGCTGGTGGGGATAGAATACAGAGTTCTTGAATTATTTGTGTTGAATAGAGGGGCTTTGTCTAAATTGTATTTATTTATTTATTATCTCACTTAGCTCACTCTTTTGTGAACATCTAGGTAGAGACAACTAGTTTTGCTTGCTGTATTTATTTCTACATGTTGATATTTCCAGCTCTAAGTATGGGATACACTAAGCAGAAGAAAAATTAAGAAGCTACACCATGTATTTTTTCAGTTTCTATCTGTCAATCTGGTTCATCTTTTACCTTTCAAATTGTTGCTGTCTTTTTTTGGAAGGAGAGGTAACCATTTTATTGGAAAGGTACCTTGTTGAAAAAGGAGAATAAAGAGGAGAGATAAGTGCTCTGGTAAACTAAAATCTGGGCTCAGGAAAGATGGAGGATTGTTATGTTTGCTTTATATGTAATACCAGGACTTTTCCAGAAAGTTAGCAGCAGGAGGAAAGCACAGCTATCCCTATATCCTAAATTTCTGAGAGTAAAACACTATAGTGTTTAAAAAATAACGTTATATACAATAAACTTAATAAATTTATATATGTTTCAGTAAGTTTTTATTTATGTATACATCCATAAATTGGCAAAATGATCCAAAAACCTATATTGTATGGACAAGGAAAGTACCTGAAAACTGAAATAATTTTGAGAAACACTTCTCGTTGAACTTTGTATCTGTAAGATGGGGTATAAAAAATATGAGTTGGACTTTACTAGTTTCCAGAACATTGTGATAACAAATTAACAATCACCACATAGTTTGAAGTTAGAGAAGTGAGCACTCAGAAATGATATTGCAGTCGTTCCACTTCCTCACAGTAATGACAACACGACAGTGAAGGAAAGGGAAGGCTTTGTTTTCATTCAGTAACTAATAATATTTTTGTAACACAGTAAATCTTAACTCATAATTCATCTTTCTGAAAACTAATTTTGATGTATTCTAGAACTCTGTGGAATAGTGAAGACTAAATAAAAACAGGGAGATTATTCCCTGGAGAGTATGGAGTCACAGGCACGCTCTGTGACTCAGGTACAAAGAAAAAAGCAACTGGTCCTTCTCACCTGAGAGAGAACAACTCACCTGAGTGAGCAGTTTTCTCAGAGAGAGAACATGTCAGAGCACTTGAAAGTGTGAGCAGATTAGAGAAATGTGCAATGGGCAGCGATGAAGGAGAAAATTGTAAGATGTTGTGACAATGGAACTGTAAATAACTCAAGAAAAGAGAAGTTACAGAAACTGGAAAGGGAACGTATGTTCCTCTTTGGGGAGGTGCTATTCTCATGAAATGCTCACGAGGACCAGAAAAAATCCCCCCCTTTTTCCAACTAAAGAACACACAAATATTACAGTGGGTTCAAATGCAATGGAGAGGAGAATGGCCTGGCCTCTGCAGCCAGCCACGTGGCTAGCTCGTGCATAGCCAAGGTGCGACAGGACTCTGCATTTCTCAGAGACAACATGGGGATTGGCAGTGAGCAAGGGTCAATGTCTCCTGAATTTTAGTTAAAATAGTTTTAAGTGAAGAGAATTATTTATGTGCATGTGTTTGTTGTGGGTCATCAGGTAGACAAATAGAGGAGGAGACAAAATTAGTAATTTTATTCTTTTGGATGTCTAGGCATTAATTCTCATCTTCCTAGGCCAACAAGGAAGTGTTGATTCTGCTCAGTGCTTGGAGCTTTGTGGTATCAAATTCTTCATCTATTGTCCATAGACTAATCTCACATATCCAGAGTCAGAACACAAGTATCTCAGTAGCAGGTTGAGTAGATTAAAGAGAAACAACTCTTTTTCACAAACAATTCTGAAAAAATAAACAAACAAAAAACTTGGAAGGAAATTGCAAATGTCAAGAGTCTTGACCTTATATTGTCCAAAAGAAATTATGGCTTTATTTATCCATCACCACAGGTAATTTAAAAAGATATTTGTAATTTTGCCAATGAATTAAAGTTTGTTTGCTAATTGATTTCTTAGGAATGAGGAAGGAAAAGGATAAAACACCTCCTTCAGAAGATGATGACATTTCAGCTACATTAATTTTAAATTACATGTCCCTGACAGGTATATTAAATCAATATTAGTTATTGTGAATTCTGAAAGCAAATTTTTATCTTTGTGTTGTTTCCCATTGTTTTGTTTTGCTATAAACCTCTCTTTTCTCATTCCCTATAGTGATAATAGATGGATGATACCTGAGAGAATTTGTGTTTTAATAAATGGAGTGCAATGGCTTAGATCTAGAATTCCCCCAAAGTCAAATATGTTCACAGGTGGGGGGTTGGTTGGGTGATTGGATGAAGGTGGTCTGTACTTCTTAGTGCATTGAACCACTCATATGTTCATAGTTGATTGTGATGTCAGTAGATGTGGCTAACAGGGACTAGGTATAGTATTGGGCCTGTTACTGGAAAGTGTTTCTCTTTCCTATCTTGCTCCTCCATTTTCTCTCTGCTTCCTGGCTGCATGAGATGAGAAGCATTCTTTCACCGTGCCCTCGCTTCATGATATTTCTTCCTTCTACCCACCTAACTATTGACTAAATCCTCTGAACTCTGAAGCAAATAAAACTTTTCTTGCTTTAAGTTGTGGCTGTTGGAAACAGCCATGGAAAGTCTAAAGAATACATGTAGTAGCTAAATGAAGTCTGACACAGTTGCTTATATGTAATACCAAAAAAAAAAGTCTGATAACAACAATCAGGTATGCAAGGTTTATAATAGACTTTTCTTTAATAATATAATAATTGTGATTTTTAAAATAAATATAGTCTTTTCTTAATGAGGAATTTAAGAAGCAATATACATAAGAAAATAATATGTCTTCATGATTTATCATTTTACATATTGTCATAGCTTTTTATTATTTGGGAAAGTTATTCTTCAGAAGAAACAGAAATTTCCCACATAAAATACTAATTTTACTAAATCACTTTTGTTCTGAATTTTTATAATTTTTGCCAAGGGTTTTTTTGAGTGAAATATTACCTAGGGAATCTCTCATTATTTATCTTTCTATATATATTTATATCTTCAGAGCCAGGGAGATAGCTCGGCGCTCTATGCACCTGTAAGGAGCTGGATTTGCTCCTCAGTGCCTCATGCCATGCCACCACCCCACATCCCCCAGGCCCACGGAGCCCTCTACCTAAACAGGGCAAGATGGCACATGCCTGTAATCCCAGGCTGGGCAGGCTGACACAGTAGGATCACTACAATCTCAAGCTTTGGTGTGAGACCCTATACCAAATAAATAAATAAATAAATAAATAA
>NW_004524870.1:413901-422136 GCF_000260255.1 Octodon degus | reverse complement strand
TAAGTAGAAAAGGAAAAGCAAACCAAACCAAGAGTCCAAAGACTGCAAGGATTAGCCTATTTTTTATGGCTTGGTAGTGTAGCAACATAAAGATGGTGGAAAAAATAAAATTGGATCACATTATACAAATTCCCATGAAGTGTGGAATCTGAAGCATCTCCACAGTCTATCAAATTTTTTGTGAACTCAAAATTCATAAATTGCCCAGTTACAAATCCTACCTAATGGGCTACATGAATCATTGACTAAAAACTACAACAATGAAAAACGCTGAGGTTTAAAGAACAAGTATTTTTGAGAAATGAAAGCTGACCATGACTGTTTCCCACATGACCATGTGTCCTATAGACAATGACCAAATGCCACCAGCCCCGCCCTATTATGTGTTTACTCAAACTGAGAAAAGATTCAGCCCCCCTAGATGAGGTAGCCTATTCTGTGCAAAGGCTATGGAGTTCTTTAATTCACCTACTGCACATTCTTCTCACAACAGAAGTACAACAGAAGGAGAACTAGATTAATATAAAGCCATCACTGGGGATAATCCACAACATGGAAGTTCTATGGAATTGAATTTATCATGACTTCCTATGGCTTCATAAGCTCATTATGAAACTCAATGTTAAACAAACACTAAACTCAATGTTGAATAAATTCTTATAATTGAAGCAAATGTTAATGGTACATATTTGAAATCTAGAAGAAAGGTTTGTTCTGAGAAGCAGGTTGGATTCTACTATCAAGAGTAGATACTCTGGCTTACTGGATTCAGTTGTATATTATTGACCTAATCTTTTGAACCTAGTTTTTTGTTGCTAAGCAACTCACTTGGTCAGCAGCCAAGTAACATGTTCACTTCCTTTTTTCTCCCTTCACAGAAAGTGGAATAGACTGGCTTTTGAATATTCCATGGATGGCTATTAACTTATTTTGAGATGAACGTGAATTTTGTTGTCAAGTAACTTGTATATCACAGTACTTCATTTATGAAGGACTATTGAAATATTTGGAACAATGCATAAAAATTGATTTATTTTCTTCATTTACTATATTCTTGTGCAGTTCTTTACCTGCAGTATTATAGTTGGGTGCTGTTTTCAGCATAGATTGAAGCATCTGAAGCATGTATCAGAAGTTAAATTGTCAAAGAATACTGGTCTTAAGTATCCAACAATTATTACCTATCAGACATGGCACTGTTAAATTTAATGTGCAAATCAGACATTCAGATCACTAGCAGCGAGTTAAAACATACATTATATTTCAATTTATAAAAGAATCTAACTTTTAAGTAGTGTTGAGAGAAAAGGTAATGTTAAAAGCTCCCAGTGGTATCCCAGCCACTCACTCAGGGTCTCTAAACCAAATCTGGAGCATTGAATCAGTTCTAGGAATTTGTAGCAGTAACCACTGTTGGAACAAGGAAATGGCCAGGTCAGGGGGCACAGCCGAGGATTATTATATGCTTTGTGGTGTTTGTTTTTAGTAAGATATATTTCCTTTTTTCCTCATAAACAGATTATTACAGTTTTCTTGATTACTGTTTCTACACGGAAAATGCTTCTACCCAAAACTAATAGGTAGAAGACAAGTGTACAGTGTATATACCACAAAGCCTTAGCAAACACATAGGTTATACGGTTTCAATCTTTCCACAGTCTTTAAAACTGACACGACTGCCTGCATTTCACAATGGAGCACACTTATAGTCATGATGACTGAATATCTTATCCCGAGAGCATTCAGTCACTGGCTTAGCTTGGATTAGAACCCAAGTGGTTGGTATGCATCCGAGCTACACAGCTCCTTGCCGGCCTGCTGATGCTGTCAGAATAAAGATGAATATGATGTTAGCAGTATTGACAATTTCCATTTATCTCTAAGTTGCACAGCCACAGGGATTCCCTTCAAGATTCTGGACGATCAACATATAGTTCCTCCTTCAGGCTAAAGGATACATGTGCTTTGTTCAAAATTAATTTAGATCGGTTCTTAAAATTTTTACTATTCTCTTATTCTCTCTCTCTCTCTCTCTCTCTCTCTCTCTCTCTCTCTCTCTCTCTCTCTCTCTCTCTCTCTCTCTCTCTCTCTCTCTCTCCCTCCCCACCCAGTGCTGGTTTAATACTGTGTCTCATAACATAATTTGTTAAGATTTTCCTAATATTAGAAGATACATACTATGCAACTCATCTAAACAGCAACAAGATTCCTGAGCAGAAATACCAGCAGTATCCCTAAAATTCTTCTGTTGAAATGAAGTGATTTCAGAGCAGTCCAAGCCAGCACATACTGATAACCCACAAACCAAGCCCCTGGATTCTGCACAGAAATAACTCTATCTTTATTTGTCTTCCAAATGGAGCCTTCATTTACTCTCAGGTTTATTATGAATTCACTCCAAGTTTTCACCTATGAGTGATGTAAATTCTTACCTAATAGACTTCCAACCAGGATCTTAAGTTAGCAGAAGAGGCTCAGGGACAGTAACTCACAGTCTGCAGATTAGGTTGATTGTTTTTAAGATTAATTTCAGAAGCACTCTATACTTGCAATAATGCACCTTAAGGTGTAAATCAGTGTGAACTGATTTCAAAGAAATAAATATCTTTGAAAAAGGTGCTTTTATATGTTCCCACCAACAGGGAAGATTATCAGATATCCCCTCCTGCCAGAGTTTATGTGCTGGCACAAGCCAAAATAGACTCTATAAAAATTCAGATGTGCTACTATCTTTTATTTTCCCACATTCCCTTGTCCTGTGTTTGTTCTTTTGAAAAATAGTAAATATTACATGTAAGCATTGATGTTTTTGGAGAATAAATCATTAATTTTTTGCCAATGTGGGATTATTAGATAGAAGAGCAAAAAACCCACAAATTATGCAGACATTCCCACTGAGATTGAAAAATTTGGCTGCATATAAAAATTGTCACGGGTAATT
The DNA here is from genome assembly GCF_000260255.1 of Octodon degus. Lineage (NCBI taxonomy): Eukaryota > Metazoa > Chordata > Mammalia > Rodentia > Octodontidae > Octodon > Octodon degus. The sequence goes on along the minus strand of NW_004524870.1, from coordinate 419,195 downwards.
GCAGCATCGGAATGAATTGAGGCCTTAAGGCATTTGAACAGAAGGTCTAATGAACCTGTTCCTCACAAAATAGCATAGCATGTGGCCATTAAGTTAAAAACAAAGAATGTACAGCTTTCAACCCCAGAGCCTCCGGAGTGGTTGGATTATGGATGGAACATGACCTTGTACACTACATATGCTATTTTATATCATTACTAAAGTGAATTTAAAAATGAAAGCTGTTTCTATAAAGCAGAATAGCTAAGCTCAGGTGTAAACACTCACTTGATATTGGAATCTCTGTGCGCGTGCCTGAGATGTTCTTGCATGAGTTTCTTTTTAAAAGAATACTGCTTCTTGAAAGTCACTATAAAGCTGACTTCAACTTAATACCTTTGTGATCTAACATGTCATATATTTGCTGGTGACATTCTGATAAATGAACACTGAAACCTGCAAACATGAGACACAAACACATAGCGAGGTTTCATCCTACAGCCCAAAGTTCAGGACCTTTAGAGCCACTGAATTAATATTTACACTTAGATGAGAAAGTTGGTTTTGGATATAGTACCAAACATTGTGAAAATTTCTTCTTTATTTAACTAGATTAAGCACCATACACATTAACATTTACTGACTGAACAGAAATGAAATATGAAATTTCAAGAAGCTTGCACCTGGGATTTTGGTATCATTATGCTGGTATCAGAACGACAGTGAACACAGCCCACGCCACAGCCTGAGGCATGCTTCCCTTGTCGATGCCCTTGGGTTTTCGTGAAGATGACTCTCACACATATTTCTATTCATTTTTATCCTTTTTATGTAAAACTTAATACGTTTTTAAAGTCTTGAATTAATATTGTTTTTGAAGCATACATAGAAATGATGGGTGTAATCTATAGTGTGAATTCTACTTTTCATCAGGACAGTCTGTCACATTTAAAAAGTAAGCTTTGCTAACTGTAAAACCAAGTAAAATATAAAATGAAATAGACACTGAATATTAGTTTAAACATTAATATTAAGAGTATTGTGTTGACTGAGAGATGATTTTCTGGTTTTTGTTTTTTTTTTTTTTTAGTTGTTAAGGAAGGGTATATATAGGGTGATCAGGGTCTCACTATGAGATCAGACTCCTAGTGATCCACCTGTTTACAGCCTCCTAAGAGTTGGGATTAAAGGCACATGCCACCACACCCAGTCTCAATTGCCATCTCAGCATGCCCCATGGGTGGGGCTGGCATAGCAGGCCTGGAGATCGAACCCCTGGGCCCTGGGCCTGCTTGCAGGGGCTTTAATCTGCTGAGCTATTTGGCCAGCTCTGGTTTTCTATATTTTTATAAGTTCATGCTAGTATTACAGATGGTAGGATTTGTTTGGAGAAGTCTGTCTCCAAAAGTCTACTTCTTGAAGAAGCTAACTTGTTTATAAAATATTTAATATCTCCTTAAGCATCATATACTATATGAGAAACTTTGTACCGTGAATCATAACATCTGCTGTACTATCCATGTGACTTCAACAACCAAAAAAGAAGATAAGGTGTAAAGTCAAGAGACTAATGCCCATCATTCCAGAGGCATTAGCAGCAGAAGGCAGCACAGGTGCTAAGAACTAGGATATTAATTGCTTAAAATAATAAACTAAGTTATCAATTCCTTTTGAGAGTTCCAGAAATTCAAAAGTAGTTTTTCAATGGAAGGCTGTTCATAGGGTCCAAGTCAATTTTACCAGACTGTTAGTGCAAATACAGATAAGCAGGAGACTGTCAAAGTATTGATTAATGGAGATGAGGCTGCAACACATTGGGAGAGGTTTTATTTGTTTTTTATTTTGATACTGGGGATCAAACTCAGGACCTTGTGCTTGCCAGGCAGGCACTGATGCCACGGTAGGGGACTTTTTCAGCATGTGTGGTGCCCTGGGTCCAGTCCTCAGTACCAAGTGAAGGTGGAGAAGTACTGATCAAACGTGAACCTCAGCTAGCACAGCTCTGCTGTACTGGATTCCATTCGTAGCACATCCTTTTATAGATTAAAATTCAAGAAGTATTTTAAAGCATCGATTTACCAAGACTGTTTGAAAAGAATGTTTGTTCGCTTGTTTCTAAGCTTTATTTCATTGTATAAGTCTATTTTCGGATGAAATTTTAGTAAATTCTCAGCATAGATGCTACCAGGAGGCTAAAAGCTGAGACAAGAATGTACATGCAGTGACAGAAGGCAGTCAGTTGTACATGACCCACATGCACATATTTCACTTTACAAAGACAGTATACTCTTTCTGTATTTGGTGCAGAGTCTCACTACACAGGTTGGACTCATGGTGATCCTCCTGTTTTCAGCTTCCCCAGTGCTGGGATTATTGGCATACGCCGCCATGCCCAGACTCTGTGGCTGAAGTGGCATGTGATGCCAGGGATCAAACCCTGGTATACTTTTTAAAGAAATGCTCTCACAGAAGTTTCTTGAGTTCTTGTTTAAAAGTCCAGATGAGGTCTATGGTTGTGCCACCTTAAATATGCCTGATTTCTCCTAACAGTTCAGATTAGGAGGAGAAGCAAAAAAAAATGTGGAGTCTATCTGATGGGAGGAAACAGGAAAGCAATAACAGATAAAAAGCAACCCTTTATCACGATCATTTGCTGTTTTTAAAAATATCTGTTCTTCTAAAAAAGGAAAATAATATATTCTCTTAAGAGTGGAAAGCACCAGTTGAATGAAGGGACTGTGAGCCCTGTGATACAGGTTATATTGCAGAATCACCTTTTTTTAAGGAGTCCACTTATCTATCACTCTTGTAATGCTTTGCTTCTTCCTAGTGCATAGTCTCCTTCCAATCCAGCTTCCCTGCATGCCTATGCTCTTTCTAAAACATGAACAAGGTCATAATTGTGCTTTTCTTCTAAAAATAAGTTAAAAAATACCATAGGCATTATTTTTGTCATATAGGTAAAGTAAACATCTAATATGAGTGTGTTTTTCTTTGTGCAGGACTACCATGTCTAAAAATGTAATAATCATAAACTATAAAAACTCAAGAACAAGCTAGAAATGAAACGAGCACTGAATAACAATCTGAGCATTCATATTAAAAATATGATACCATCGCATTGGCTGGCTGGCTGTACACTTTTGGTAGGTCCTGATTGCTTCTGGGTAAATCAAAAGCCCTTTGCACAATATAAAAATCATTAGGTAATGATCCCTATTCATTTCTGCAGGTAGCTCTTTAAAAAAATGTACATTCTTTAGGACAATCAGTTTCTGAGTAAGACCAAATTTCCTCAGTCATGCAATAATATACACAGTGCTCAAATCTCTGTGCTTTTGTGAACACATTCCAATTCTTGGAAAACATACATGCACGTGTCAAACTCTTTCTTAACTCTCAATGTGCAGTTCAAATTAGACTGTTTCTTTACTGGACTAGCACAACTTCATTTAAAAATAATTGGGGGCAAGATAGAAGTGTTGAAATTTTATGTTTCAAAGAAAAGACATTAATATCCAACATAGCAGAAGTAAAAAAAGTCAGTGGCAAAAACCACACCATTACATAAGGAGGAAGACATTCATACCAAAAGGAAGAATATAAATAAATACAAGGAAAAGAAGAAAGTAGTCCTTCTAAACCATTAGTCTATGCACCTTGATATTGTTCTTTTGTTGTGTACTAGTAAAAGCTTCATTAGACAGACACTATCAATGCCAGTCCTGGTGGTGTATATGTGCAGCTGAGTCACTTGGACATTGAGATGAGAACAGAGTGAACTTAGGACCAGCTTGCCAACATGGTGAGACCCTGGGAAAAGATAAAAAATATAAGTGGTATTCCAGAGCACAGTATTTTAGAACATTTTCTCTGGCTAAATCAAACTGCTTTGATTTTTGTTTCATAAAATTATTATAGTTCTGTACTGCAGTCATCTGTATATGTATCTATTTATGTATGTATGTATGTAATTATGTAATTATGTATGTATGTATGTATGTATGTATGTATCTATCTATCTATCTATCTATCTATCTATCTATCTATCTATCTATCTAGAGGATAGCCTGCTTTTTCCTTCTAGAACATGAAACATTAATGATGTAAACTCTCTTAGTCATCCCAGTCATGCACTGCCTAGTATATGATGAGAATACAATGTTGTATGAGTGAGTTAAAAATTTAATAAATAAAGAAAATACCATTGGACAACCATAGCTGTTAAAACATATGGAGCTGAAATTCTTCTCTAGGTCTAATACTTCTACAGAGAATAACTCTATCCTTGCTCCCAAGTAGCAAACTTTCAATTACTTCAGGCTCATATTTTCTCTATCATGTAAAATAATTCCATTTCTAAATAAATATTCATACTAGGAAAATGTTTAGATATTTTCCAATTCTCTGTTCTTTTTTAAATCAATCAAGTTTGTTTAATTACTCTTAAATTATAAATACCTCCAGAGGCATGGTATAACTATCTTTTGATTTGGAAAGACCTGGGTTCTAGCTCTTCCTGGGCCACTAACTAGTTAGAAGGACAATTTAAAACATCTGACTAAAATGTACTGAGAGTCAGTTTCATTGTGAATAATCGCAAATAATATACACAGAATATCAGTAGGTGATCATGACTAGTCAGTGCTCAATGAACTTTTGCCACAGACCAAGTATGTAATTTAAGAAACAACACAAAATAAATGTAAGTGTCATTCACAGATGTATGCAGACAGGTTCCACATGGATGGGTGGGGTGAAGGTGGGATCTCAGTTCTCTGTGATCTTTAATGAGGACTCGAGGTTCACTATGGATGACCTTCCGTGCAGCAAGCAGAGAGGCAGAACATAGAAGAGGAACAAAACAGGAAGACTTTCACATGCTGGGCATGAAAGTGGCATATATTTCTATAACTCTCTGTTCAGGACCTTCAGCATCACACCAGAGTTCAAATGAGACTGGGAAACATGGCTGAGCCAAGTGAACTAAGAAACATGTGGAAGAGCACTGGGAGAGCTAAGCCTGGGAATCCACTTCCATATAATAGAATATTAGATTTTAGTGTTAATATTATTTTGTTTCTTCTTCATTTTTGGATGGTATTATGTTTCATGTTCATTATTTCTGCATATTTAGATTATAAATTGTTTCCTATACTTCTGTAAATCTGGAAAAAATGTATGTGAAATAAACTGTATTTATGCATATCTTATTATAGAAGAAGATCAAATGGACTCTGTTAAATTTGGAAAATATATTTGGAAATCCTGAAAAAGCAAAATCAACTTCTCTCTCTCTCTCTCTCTCTCTCTCT
>NW_004524870.1:404696-405893 GCF_000260255.1 Octodon degus | reverse complement strand
GCTGTGTTTGGATGGAACACTCTGTATATGTCCACCAAGTCCATTTGTTTCAAGCTCTGGTTCAGTTCTGTTATTTCTTTGGTAAGTTTTTGTCTGGTTGACCTATCTTTTGGAGATAAGGGGATGTTGAGTTCTCCTTTTAAAATTGTGGTATTGGATATTAGATTTTTTCATGTCCATTAAGATTTGCTTTATATAGTTGGGTGCTCCCGTGTTTGGTGCATACAAATTTATGAGTTCTATCTTTTCCTCTTGAATTTTTCCCCTAACCAATATATAGTGGCCTTCTTTATTTCGCTTGATCATTGTTGGTTTGAAGTTGAGACTGTCTGAGAACAGCATTGCTACCCCTGCTTTTTTTCTGAGGTGCTGGGTCTTGTAGTATTGTGTTCCATCCTTTGACTTTCAGCCTATGAATGTCTTTGAGTTAAATGTGTTTCTTGTATACTGCATATTGTTGGATTTTGTTTCCAAATCCACTGTGCCAGTCTATTTCTCTTAATTGGTGAATTGAGTCCATTTACATTGATTGTTAGAATTGAGATCTGTTGACTTATGGTTGCCATGTTATTTACCTGTTGTCATTACTCCTTTTTCTCCTGTGTTTGTTTGCTTGCCCTATGTAGTTGGTTGCTTCTCATTGCATTTGTGGAGTTCTGATCATTTTGGTCCCTCTCTAGAACATCTTTCAGTAGCCTGGGTAGTGTTGGCTTTGTCATCACGAAATTCTTTAGTTGTTCTTTGTCATGAAAGTATTTCACATCTCCATAAAACTCAAAAGAGAGTTTTGCAGGGTATAGTAATCTGGGTTGGAATTTGTTTTCATAGAGGACCTGAAGTACTCTGCTCCATGCTCTTCTTGCCTGCATGGTTTTTGAAGAGAAGTCGGCTGTAATACTGATGAGTTTTCCTTTGAATGTGATCTGCTTCTTTTCTCTAGTGGCTTTCAGTATATTATTCTTGTGCTGAATTTCTGGGATCTTGACTATTACATGTCTTGGTTTTAGTTTTCATTGGGTTGTGGTTACTTGGCATTCTGTATGCTTCGGTTACCTGAATGTCAGATCATTTTCTCATATTTAGGAAGCTTTCTGCTATTACTTCTGCCCATATATTTTTTTTTTCTCCGAATGCCTTCAAGGCATGACTGGCTGTCTTGTGTTGTGGGGATCGAACCACAGCAACCTGAGCCTGACT
>NW_004524870.1:398320-404596 GCF_000260255.1 Octodon degus | reverse complement strand
GGGTCTTACTACGTAGATCGAACTCATAGTGATTCTGCTTTGAGCTTCCCAAGTGCAGGGATTACAGGTGCGTGCCATCAGGCCGAGGCTCAGTCACCATTTCAGTGTACCCCGGGGGCAGAGCTGGCACAGCACTCCAGGGATTGAACCCAGGACTCTGTGCTCTGCCTAAGTAGGTGCTTAAGTCCGCTGAGCTATCTGGCCAGCCCTACAAATCTAAATGTATTGTTGTCTTCTCAAATAGACATCATATTATGATTTCTACAGTTTCAAATGACCTTAATGTTCTTGATCAGAACATAAATATCAATTAGAGTCCTTCAAGATGCTTTACAGATCTGCATGTTTTTGCCCTTTTTTCTATAATTCTGCTGGTGAAGTCTAAAACCTCAATTGTCCCTATAGATTCACACTCAAGTTTGGGCCCAAATCTCAACCAAAAAATCTGTTAATTTTTTTTCTCATAGGGTGCTTATATCCAACCCATGTCAAAACCTTGATAGTCAACATTCCCCGATTACTCCAGGCACAATAGCAGGAACTGCCTTGTAGAAGGGACTCTGTGTTACCCCCTCTGAGTGCCATTCAGCAGTAACTATCTTATTGGATCCAAGTCCCTTTTCGGATCCAGGTGAGGTGCTGCTGCCAAAATCAGCTGTAGTCACTGTCGTCTACTTTTTTGAAGTAGAAGTCACTGGCTTCTACTTTTTTAAGGAATACTGAAAATTGAACTTAGAATCTTGTGCATACTAAATTAATTTGCAACTTCTGAGCTGTACTTCCAACCCAATTCTGGCTTTTAAAATCTGTTAGATTAGCTTTATTAATTCAATTTTTAAAGATGGTCTTAAAACATAGAATGAAGGGGGCCAGCCAAATAGCTTGGTCTGGCCAAATATCTCAGCAGATTAAACTGCCTGCAAGCAGGCACAGGGGTCAGGGGTTCTATCCCCAGGCCTGGTGTGCCGGCCCTGCCCTCAAGGTGTGCTGAGACTGCAATTGAGACTGGGTGTGGTGGCGCAGGCCTGCAATCCCAGCACTTGGGAAGCTGTAAACAGGAGAATCACTAGGAGTCCAATCTAGTAGTGAAACCCTGACCACAGTTTAGATGCTTCCCTAAAAACAAACAAACAAACAAACCTTAAAATGAAGGGCCTTATCTAATCTATCTTACAGCTAATAATACTAGGAAGCAGGTGACCAATTTAGTTATATTTATCCCCAGAGTACCAACACTTTTATATTTCTATAAACACAAGCATATTTCAGACTTCATTATTTTTAAAACTTAACCAACATAAAAAGCCTCCAAGATTTTTGCTTTTGGTCTCTTTTAGCTGTCCTAAGCAGAATAGTCAGAATAATATTTATTTTTAAGCTCTTTTCAGGTATAAACTGATTTTTTATTAACTGTGGAATAAGTGCAAAATTTTTCTCTCCAATGTGGGCCTAATTTGAGAGTACCAAGGAGTAAGAAGGGACAGACACATTTAATGAGCCTTAAGCATAAAAGGATATAGTAAAAAATCCAGAATACAGTCAAGATACACTAGGTATTGGACTATATGAATCTCTTTGAATGTTGACATTTGGCATATACGTGTATACGCAGACAGTTCCCATTTTACAATGGCTGCACTTACTATGCGTCTTCATAATGGTGTATAAGTGATACTAATTCAAAATTCAAGTTCAAATATTAGGATTTTCAGATATTCACAGTTTAAATTTGGGTCCTTTCCTGATGGAGCAATATGTAGCAAAATGCTTATACTCTCTTGTGTTGACAGTCAGGGGCAATACGCCACAGCATCTAGGAAGAAACTGGTGACCATGCAACTGTAGCACCTTTACCTTCAAACAATCATTTTTAGCTGACTCCTTCAGATATTATTCATTCTCAGTGCTCACAGCTGCATATGTTGGTAATGAAGACACACACCACCATACTGTCTTGCATTTTCATTTCAGTACTTCGTTCTATTACACAAAATGTTCAAAATTCTAATATAAAATAACCATTGTGTTCTTATGTGATGTTAGTCTACTGTAGGGCAATGTAAGTGTGCTGAGCAGGGTTCAAGGTAGACTGGGTTAAGCTTCAATAGTCCATATTCAATATCCCACTAAATATAATTTCAACATGCCTTACTTTCAATTGACAATGTGTTTATTTGGATGCAATCCCCGTATAGGTTGGACAGCATCTAAAAATGAACTCCAAAATCAACGTGCCATCCCATTTCATTCCCAAGAGCTTTTACAGATTTGTAGATGTCCAATTTCTCACATATTGGGAAAAAGTGAAAGTAAGGATGAATTAGAATGAGATATCTGATTTCTCTTCCTTTTCTTGTAAGGACACTAATTCCATAAAAGGTTCCTACCTTCATGACAATCTAAACCTAATTATCCCGCATACAGCCACCAGTGCTATTACATTGAGTAAAAAGTCCCTCTCTATGGAGAGAGACCACAGAAAATATTATAGTGTGTCATTTTTAGTTATTACTTTGGTAAGCAGAATATATAGATTCAAGAGCATAAAGAGTATTAAAACAGAATTTCTAGAAAGCAACTGTCATTTTAAATTTCTTTGGTATGCTACATGGCCTTCTAGATTTGTACAGACATGATATGATCTCCATATTTTATATTCTGTAATATAAGTAGGGGGTTAGAAATGTAAATGAGTTGCCCAAATATGTACAGTTAAAGGGACAAGTTGATCAAAGTTATATAGGAGCCCTAAAAGGTATTTTATACATTTGGTATTTTAATCAGACTCTCGACTCATGTCCTGCATTCATTTGAGAATTCTGCACCACATGATCAATAGGTTGCATGCAGATGATGAAATTTTAAGAGTAGCAGTTTTCAAATTTGGAGACTAGACCAAATTTTCCCAATAGCTTATGTCCATTTAGAGATGGTATTCCAGAGTATTGAAACCTGAAGCACATTGTAACTGCCAGATTTCATACACTATACTGGATCCAATTTGTACCACACATTTCATAAATGCCTGATGATTAATCAGAGACATTTTCCATCAGGACATACCAAGAAAAGCAATTTCTAGAAAGGTCACTTACCCAGCTCTTCCCTAGAAAGCCAAGCAAGGATGACATAAGCCTAAAATTAATGCAATTCTAGTAGTAATTTACATTTGAATGCATAAAGAATTTTTACATATTCAGTAATACACCAAGATATTTAGAATAAAATGTATCTTCTATATCATTATTTTTGAAAGAGACAGTTGGGGCTGGGGAGATGGCTCAGTAGAATAAGAGGTTGCCTGGCAAGCACAAGGGCCTGAGTTCAATCCCGGTTCTTCCAAAAAAAAATAAATAAATAAATGAGAGAGACAGATTTAAAAATACTTCCTAAGTTAGCAATTAAAATTAAATAAATTGTAACGGTACATCTGATACCATTGTATAGATAAATTACAATAAAATAGTAATGTTAATAATGATATATTTTGTATTACTAGGGCAAGAAAATTTATTTCTTTTATTTCTTTATCTATTTTTAAAGAGAATTAAAAACTTAAAAATTAACAATGATATAGAATTTCACTGGACAAAATGATAGGAATTCAACAATGGTTGTTATATTGTATATAACAAGAAATTATACATATCACTCATCAATATCTGGCACAATGTAATAGATTGTGCAGGTGGCTTGTTTCCTAGCCTCTTTTCCAGAGTACTAGGATTATAAGTATGTGACACTGTGTTGGGGTAATTAATATTTATTTAAGGACTGTAACACATTAACATACTCCACAAATTCTGAATTACCTAATATATGTGTGTATCTGCACTTTCTGTATGTATTAATATGTAGGGTTGTACCATTAATGCTGTGATCATATTATAGTTAATTATAGTCTCATTGTACAGAACCACATGTATTTATCTAAATTTCTTTATTGTCTTGCTATTGTTAAATTTGAAATAGAAGTAATTAATTTCACATTTGTTGTGTGGAACAGCACAATGGCCTTGGGATTCGGATAATGGATTGGCCACTTTGTCTGCTGAGACATTTTTACTGCTGCTTGTGTTCCTCAAGACATGCCAAAACACAGCTCTCTGTTTCATTCACATAAAGCATAGACCTTGACATTTAATTCTATGTCCTCCTGACTTTTCTAAAGAGTGCTTTACTTTAAATTCTATGAGATGAACAAGATAACATATCACAGAACCCCAAACTCTTGAACATTTAAACATTTGAGAACCGGGTCAATTTTTCACATGAAACTTTATGTAAGAAATTCAACATGTTGTAGTCTTAAAGTTGCAAAAGTTTCAAGTCATATTTCATATTGCAGGCTTTCTATAAAGTTGAGATAAACCATCATATCTGGAAAGAATTTTTTAAAATGGTAATTAACTTCTGCGTTAGTTACTTTTCTATCCTTGCTGGGACAGAATAGCCAATACTGACAAGTTAAAGGGGAGAAAGTTTACTTAGCTCACAGGCTGTAGAGGTTTCAGTCCGTATTTGACTGGCTCTAAGGTAGGGTGGCATGGAAGAGGGGCAGCACTTCATGGAGGTGGAAAACACCAAAAGCAACAAGAAAGGAGGGGAGAACAAGTCCTTTTCTTTCCCTTGCAGTGAATGTAAGGCTGCTTGCCCTAGGGAGGGAGGGCACTCACAACTCACAATTCTTCCAGCATTAGCCCATGAACCAATCACAAACCCTACCAGACCACCTACATGACTGTATAAAACTTTTTTTGGGGGGGTGGGGTGGGGATCATCTAGATACAAACCGTAACACTCATATGATATAAATCTTTTCAAAAGGAGTTTGATTGTGTTAATAGCTTAATGATGATAGCCTAAATCCTAAGCCTGGGTATTTCAGAAACTGAATCTGTGCAAATTAAATAACTAGTTGAATGCATTTTTTTCACTCAAGCAACTTGTCTTAAAAGAAAAATAAATAAAATAAATAACCGGATCAAATAAGATTTTTGGCAGTGCATGAGAAACTAATTTGCTGGATAGTTTACTCTCAACTGGAAATTTTTGTAGACATAGCCTCAGGCGTGTGTAGTAGGCACAGCTTGCTTTATTTTTATTTTGACTCAAATCTCCGGTATGAGATTTCAATAGTCTTTATCTTGAATAACTACTTATACTGGATATTTTTTACGGACTATGTGCCTAAAACCTACCATTTTATTTTATTCAAGAAAATGACATCCTTTTTAAGGCATGGTCACAGAGTAATGAGATGTTACTTAATTTGTTTGTCAATCCATAGTGAAGGTAATTTCAAACCAGAACAGCCAAAATATTGTTCTCATTTGGAGAAATGGTAGCTAAATTAGAAAAGCATTCAACATTTGGGTATGACTACCCTGAAGGACAACTCTTGTTTTGTTAGAGAAATTCTGACATCCTTGTTTCAAACCCAATAGAACAAGGGAAGAACCAATGTAGAACCAATCACAACTTCTTAGTTTTCCTCTTCACAGATTGTTGTAAAATTAGAGGAAATAAGGATAATGTGGTTTTGTTTCTCTTCTTAGTAGCTTTGAATAAAGTGTGGGGGGAACTTAGCTTGTTAATTCAGGCTTAGTCCTTTGTAAACAAACTTGTTATAAATCAGAGAAAAAATGAAATCTGTTGATTTAACAGGCTGAGCAATAGACAAGATTATGTTCTTCAGACAGAGATAGGAGAGCCTAACACCTCACATTTAACTCTAGTCAAGGTTTCTGGGGTAAATAAAATATGGATCTACACTGGTCATTAAAGAGTCTCACTATGCAGCTTGAACTCATAGTGATCCTCCTGTTTTTAGCTTCCCCAGCTCTGGGATTACATGTGCACACCACTATGCCTGGACTCTGTGGCTGGCTCAGGCAGGGCTGGCATAGTACGTGGTGTCATGAATCCAACTATGGTTTTTTCATTTGCCTAAGCTTGCCTAAGTAGGCACCTTATTCCATTGAACTATCTCACCTGCTTAGCAATAAAATTCTTGCAAATTCTAATCATGCTTAATCTACCAAACTTATTTCAAAGCTTTGTAGTTTCTTTGCTTAAGACAAAAGAAAATATTTAAAAAACCCTAACTTTTTATTTTTATTGTTTTACCCAAGATTCTACAAAAATTATATTAGCTTGGAAAAAAATCAAAATATCAATCGGACATTTTCCAATATGTTCATTCTTAGAACCTGTTTAATTTCTATTGGAAAGGAATAACTCTAAGGCTGGCAAGATAGCTCAGTGGACTAAGCA
>NW_004524870.1:392779-398220 GCF_000260255.1 Octodon degus | reverse complement strand
ATTTGTGTTGACTCCTTCTTTCTCATTGATGCCTATTAGTCTCACATTTTTCATCTTTGCATCATCTTGCAGATGATGGATTATTGTTTCCTGTATTCTCGTTGTTTTTAAGAGATCCTTTCTTACTTTTTCACTAGCTGCACCAGCATCTTCAAGATCTGAAACTCTGTCTGCACTTTCACTTAAACGGTTTTGCAAGCTTGTGATTGAGGTTTTAATTTCTTCTATATCTCTTTGACTCTCCTTTATGCGATATATTTCTTTCCTGTATTACTCATTCAAGGAATTCGTCATTTTTCTAATCTCTATTTTTTATCAATGTCTTCTTTTAAAGCAGTTAGAGATTCTTTTACTGCAGTGTTTTTTTCAGATTGTTTTTCCTCCCTATGTTTCTGTATTTGCTTCTTTACTTCAGATGCTATGAATTCTGAGAGTCTTTTTTATTTCAGAAAAGAATTGCACTCTGATTACCTCTATATCTTTCTGCTGTTGCTTATTTACTATCAACACTATTAATTCATGCATTTGAGCCAAGTTAATGTCCTCCACACTTGTTCTGGGTGGGCATTGGTTTCCTTCATATGTTTCTGCATTTGATTCTTTACTGCAGATGCTATTAATTCAGGGATTTCTTTTTCTATTTCCAATCTGAGTTCCTCTATATCTTTCTGCAGCTGTTTCTTTACTTCAGAAGTCATTGATTCATTGCTTTTAGCCGTGTGATTCCCAATTTGTTCTGTGTTAGTTTCCTCTGCACTTTTTATTGGTGGGCTTGGGTTCTGAGGTTGCATTTTGTTTCTTCTCATCATTTTGTGTAGTGCTGTCTTCTGGCCTTTGTTGTAGATCTTTGTTGTAGTTATAACCTTAGCATGTACTGAAGTTCAGGTTCAGATCTACAAAGTTTGGATTTATCCAGCTGTGCCTGACTTGGGTCTGGCTGCTGTGCTCTGCTCCTTCCTTCTGCTGCCCTTAAGGGTTAACCTGTTGTGCCCCTGTGGCAAGATGTTGTGCTCCTGGCCTAGCTGTGTGGTTCTATCCTCTACACTCTCTGCAGTAATGGCAGCTACAGGGTTACACCCCAGGCGTGTAAGCCAGGCCTTAGATGAGCCTGTAGGGGACGAGGTGGTGTAGGAGGGAGAGGCAGCTCTCCCACACACTCACCGGGTCTGGGCTAGGACTGGGTCTGGGGGTTTCCAGAATGTGGCAGATATTCTTCCTGGGCGGGCAGGGTGGTGGAGGTGCTGCAGAGTGGTGGGGGTTGTCCCAAGGGGGTGGAGGAGGGTCTCACCTACGCTGAGCCTAGGCTGGGACGAGCAGTCAGTACTGCTGGCTCAGGGTAGCCAGAAGCTCTCCCACTCACTTACCGGACCTGGGCTATGACTGGGTCTCTAATATGGCTTTTATAATGGAAAAAAAAATTTCCTGGAAAGTCTTAGTTTATTTATTTGCTCTAGGTATAAGAATCAATTGTATATTTTCACTCTCAGTGAGGCCTTGTTATGGATGACAAATTATAGATGAACATCCCGATTTTAGGCCTGTATTAAAAAATCTGCTGATATCATATTGGAAAAGCTTTTCTTGATTAATTTATTCTGTTGATTTGATTTGGGCTAAGGGACACTTAGATAACTAGTACAACATAATTTCTGGGTGTAAATGTGAGTATATTTTCAGAAAAAAAAGCAATATTTGATTCACTGAATAGCAATCACTCTTACTTACTAATGTGGATGCAGGTCTGATAAGATCAAAAAATTGGTGGACGGGTAAAATCACATCTTCAGTGGGCTCTGGGACCTCTGTAGCTGTGGCTGCTCTTGAGCATTAGTGTTTCTAGCCTTCAAGCCTTCAAGCCTTCAGATTCCAATCAAAATTTCATCAGTAGCTACCTTGGTTTTAGACAACAGTGGCTTTTCTGATTTTCATCCCAAAGACAGAAGAGGATGAGATTGCTCACTTTTCAACATCCATTATTTCATGAAGCAATTCTTACAGTAAATCTCATCTGTCTCTATTTTTTATCTGTGTATCACCTATTATCATCTATCAATGATCTACCATCTATGTATCTATTTTTTATCATCTATCTATCATCTATCTATGTATCTATATATTATCTATGTATAATATACATTTTATTGGTCCTGTTTCTTTGGAATACTGTAGCTACAATTTGTATGTAGATGTTCCCCCAAAAACATCTTGTGGTCATAGGTGGTGCTTTTTAGAGATGGCTGAATCTAGGTTGAATGACGTTCTGATTAAAGATGCAATGGTAGAATTAGGAGTACCTTATTCTCGGTGTGAGTGTTACACATTCAAAAGGCTGGTGGCCTTGATTGAATATAAGGGACAGAAAGAGCTGCTGCTGCTCCTCTAGCTGCTTGCTGCTTTGCTATATCCTGCCTTATTTGCTGTGGACTATGAGCTCCTTGATGCCCTCTTCCATGCCACCCTGCCTTGGAACCAGCTGACTATGGACTTATATCTCTACAAACTGTGAGGCAAAAATAAAACTTTCCTTCTTTAATGTAGGGAATTGAGTATTACGTTTTAGTACAAAGAGAAGAAACCAAAACAATTCTTAATAATACACATAAAAAATGAAGGAGAATTTAACCTTTAAGAAGTGCTCAGTGCATCTATAGAGAGAACAATGGGACAGATCTGTTCAGTATAAGTACCATGCACTAACAGATTGCACCACTGGTGCTCCAAGAGAGAGATCTGTTCAGAAAAGAACACTGAAAGGTGTGATGAAGTGATCATTTGAAGGAGAGATTTTTCAACCATATAAAAAAGCCTGTACCTATTGCCCAAGGAAATGGATATTTATTCCTAAAGTATTTCATTGAGGCTGTCAACTGCATCATGACCCCATCCAAAAGTGCAAGAGCCTAGTGAGAGGACCAGTTTAAAAGGGAAAACAACAGTGCTTGAGAGACCTTACCAATGTATAGGTAACGTCTATACATCATGGATATAGAAGTGGAGCTTTTCAGAGACTTGAGAATTGCTGACTAAGCAGAGGTGCTTTATGGGACTAAGGTGGAATGAATGCATTTCATACACAAGAATATCAATTTTAAGGGGCTAAGGTGGAATGATTTTGTGTAAGTATTTTCCCCACAGGTTAATATATTGAAATATTAGTCTTTCAGGGATAGAATTGATAGGGAGTGGTTAGGCTATATTGTAGAGCTCTTCTGAAGATAGCAGAGTGCATAAATTCAAGTAAGAAGATAAAGGTCTGGGAACTGGGAAGTTCTATGATGAACACTGATGTTTACAGAACCTGAAGAGGGATAGTGTAGATATTAGAACTCCTATATGCAAGTAATGCATAGTTATAATGTAGATAAAGAATATGAATAAAGAATGATGATATATGAGCTTCTAATAACTATTTGCCTGTATTATTTCACTCAATGTGTTAAATTTGATCTAGTTGAATAAGATCCAAATGTGTTCTTATTAACATTTTGGTAGTCAATAAAAATAAATATTTTCTCTGTTTAATGATAGGTAAATTATCATTTCTGTTACTATTTTTCCTATTGATATTTTGTATTCTTTGAAACATAAAATATATTGGGCCAGTCAAATAGCTCGGTGGATTAAAGCACCTGCAAACAGGCACAGAGGTCAGGAGTTCAATCCCTGGGCCTGCTGTGCTGGCTCCCCCAGAGCACACTGAGACAGCAATTGAGAATGTGTGCAATCACACCTAAATCCCAGCTCTTGGGAGGCTGTAAACAGGTGAATCACTCTGAGTCTGATATAGTAATGAGACTGACCACCCTATAGACCCTTCCTTAAAATACAAAACATAGTAAATAAATAAAAAATAAAATATATTTTTTAAAAAGGATAGAGAAAGCCATTGACAATGTCATGATATAGGAAATTTACTTTCACTATTCTTCACCTCCATAATCAGTTATCTTCCCAATCACAACCCAAACCCATTTATAAACCTCTTTCAACCATGTATTCCCAGACTGACCTCTGGGAATAAGTGAAGTTTTGTGGCTATTGTCAATTCATGTTGCTGTCTTTATGAATTAAACTTCATTTTCCTGAATCCAAGAATTGCTTATGTTTAAAAGTTTCAAATGTTAAAGCTAAGGAAGTCCATTCTTAGTCAGAAAACTTTAGGCATATTGAATATTTCATAGTACATATGTAGAAAGATCATCTGTGTGTCTATCTAGTTGAACATTCCCCCTTATCATCAAGATTGTGAAGACTGACTGTATCTACAACGCTAGATATTGTATTTTGTGCTTGATAGTCAAATATATGTAAAATTGTCCTCACTCTAACCAACATTCTTTTTTAAAAAAATCATATTCTACATTGCAGCTCTTGAACCGAGGGCTTATTTTGTTTCACACCTATTTTACTCTTTCTTTCTCTTCCATATATTTCTTCTACCTCCAATGACTCCCTTCTCCTTCTCTGTAATCATATATTTGTGTTGTTTCAGACCACAAGACTATGGTAGGGTTTTCTTCTTTTATCACAATAGAAAACTAGCACACATGTGATGATGCAATTAGCAATGAAATAAGATATTGATAGGTGAGTATAAGAATGATTCAAGAGTTTTAAAATTATGTCATATTGCCAATGGTTGAAAAGTAAACATTTACCTCAGAAATGGGGAATAAATTTGTAAGGAGTACGTTTATAAATTCTGTAATAATTTAGGTTCTATTAGTTTAATTTTGTGTGCTAGGTTCATTCAAGGATCTTAAGACTCACTGAATTTTCACAAACATAAAAATTAGAAAACAAATTGAAGGACTGATAATTTAAATAATTTCCCAAAGTTTTATGCCACCAAGGAGAGGTGATTGGGATGATTTGAGTTTCAAATCTATAGGCCTAGATACTATGCTGAACAATGAAATCCATCTATCTTGTGTGTGATTTCAAGGAGGAAAATGGGATCTGAAAGCTGGCAGTTACAGTGACTTACGTTAATTCTGGTGAACAAAATGTTTCTAAAGTATGGTGCTGTCAGTAATTAATTTGAGATGTGATATGGATTGATTTGGCTGAGAAATGGCAGGAACGTGGTAGAACAAAAGCAGAGCTATATTGCTAGAAAAGGAACCAACTATGTTCTAAGTGAGAAAAATGAGTGAAAGGTAAGAAGGGAAGTAATAAAGATGTTTTATTCCTTTAGAAAAGAAAAAACACTGGGGAAAAGAAGTAAGTTGATTCACTTGTGTAAGTGTGGCAAAAGGCAGACCATGTACCTGCAAAAAGCTGAACATGGACAGGAAAACAGGGCAGAAAATGTTGTAGAGAATGGGTTAGTAACACAAAAATATATCAACTATTCATACTATGTAACAATCCCATCACATGTTCTAAGTGGAAAGAGTTAAAAATTTAGTTGAAACTAAATGAGCTCAAAGGATATAAAT
>NW_004524870.1:390086-392679 GCF_000260255.1 Octodon degus | reverse complement strand
TTAATTCTGAGAATGCTATTAAATTTAACTATGTTTATTGAAATTTGACCTTATAAGCCCTAAAATTATTTTCCTAAGCAAATGAATGCAATTTTAAAACCAAAGTTGAGGGGCTGGGAAGATAGCTTGGTGGTCTGGTAAACTAAGCACCTGCCTGGTAGGCTCAAGAACCTGGGTTCTATCCCCAGTACCATATGCTGAGCCAGTCCTGGAACTCCGGGTGCACTGTGCTAGCCACCCAAACTGGGGAGGCTGAGACAGGGGGATCATTACGAGTGTGAGCTGCATAGTAAGACCCTGTACCAAAGAAATAAGAGAATAAAAAAAAATTAAATTGAATCATTATAGCTATTTTACATATTTTCTTCCTTATAAAAGAGAATAAAAAATAATAAAATAAAAACTTAAGAAACAATACAGCATTTTACTAAACAAAATAATAAAAATTCAATAGTAGTTGTTGTATGGCATATTATTGTTTTCAAATTAGTAGTTCATAGCACTGGATATATTATGACAATTTTAAGAATTTCAACTTGAGCTTAATATTTTTAAATTAGTACATATTTTCAGTACATATTGTTTGCATTCCTTTCGTAGTGCAACTAATGCATCTTAATTCCTTCTTAATTTCCTTTTTCTCCCTTCCCCCTTCCCTCTTTATTTCTTGATCTCATGCTCATTTGAGAAATAGTTATGTCCTTGGGCTGGGAAGATAGCTCAGTGGAACAAGTGCTTGCCTTGCAAGCACAAGGTCCTGAGTTCAATCCCTAGTACCACCCTCTACCAAAAAAAGAAATACTTATGTCCCTGCTTTTATTACCTATGTTTATTTTGCTCTTTGTTTATATTTGAAGTTTCTCATACAAGAGAAACCATGTGATATTTAAACTTCAGTGTCTGATTTATTTCATTAAAAATTATGGTCACAGGATGTGTCTTTTTTCCTACAAATAATTCAAATGTATCTTTCTTTATGCTAAGAGTACTACTCCATTAGGTAGAGATACCACCCTTTCTTTAGTCATTCTTCTATTAATGGAGATACAGGCTGCTTCCTAGATTTAGCTATTAAAAACTGCTGATACAAACATAGGTGTGCATCTATCACTGGAATATGATGTCTTATATGAATACTTTCAGGAAGATAACTAGAAAGCCAAATAGAACTTTTGACTTTCGTTTTTGAGGAATCCCCAACTAATTTCCATTGTGGTTGTTCTAGTTTCCCTCAACTCCAACAAGGCAGAAGAATCCCTTTATACCTTCAGACTCACCAGCATTTGTTATTACATGACTTCTTGATGGTGGCCATTCTTTCTGAGCTACCACAGGATATATGTGTTGTTTTAATTTGTATTTTGCTAGTGGCCAGTGATGTTGAACAGAACATGAGAAAATGAAAAGATAACCTCCTTTCCTCAAGAGGCAGAACCAATATAGTAAAAATCACCATGCTTCCAAAATTGATGAACAGAATTGTTGTAATTGCAATCAGGATACCAACTGCATTCCTCACAGAACTGAAGAAATGATCCTAAAATTCATATAGAACCAGAAGGAACCCAGAATAGGAAAAACAATCCTGGGTAACAAAGCAAAGCAGGACATATAACAATCTTGGACTCAAAGTTACATTGCAAAGCTATGAAAATAAAGAAGATAAAGTGAATCATTATCTTCTGCATTTTATGTGGTTGACTTTAAATCTGATATATTATGAAGTTGCTCTTTTGTGATTGTGTTTATTTTTTCATGTTGTACAATAAACTTTTTACAAGCTAACCACAGAGGGCAACAGATTTTTTATCTCAATTTTTTTATGGGTCAGGAGATCCATGAAACTGAATTCAGTTCTACACAACTGAATTATTTTCTCAGGAGCTCAGGCTACTACCTTCCCTAGTCTCCATTCAAACTGAGCATGCCATTTCCTCTTCCCAGCTTATTCAGATTATTAGTGAATTTGATTTCTTTTACTATGGAACTGAAGCCCCTATTTTCTTGTTGCTTATTGGCTGAGTCTCAGTTCCCTCAAGTCCTTGCTGCTTAGCTCTTTCCCAGAAGCTTTCTTGTTAAACGTCAGCAGAGTTATAATAGGGATATTTTCAATCTTTTTCCTTAAGGAAGTGCCCCATACTTTGTAAAAGGGCACCATTGATTAGGTCAACCTAGCCAGGATAATCTCTCTTTTTTTTTGTTTTCTCCACATCAATTGATTTAAAGCCTTAATTACATCTGTAAAAATCTCTTGACCTTGTTCACATAAAGTAGGCTGCCACAGGAGTGAAACGAATCATCTGCACAAGTCCCAGGGTCACCCAAGGGGAGGAGCTAACACAGGGTGTATTCTAAAGGAAGTCACAGGACTCAAAAATCCCGAGACCCATCTGATTGCCTGTCTGTCTGTCTGTCTGTCTGTCTGTCTGTCTGTCTGTCTGTCTGTCTGTTTGTCTGTCTGTCTGTCAGTCTTCCTTTCTTCCTCCCTCCCTTTCTTTCTCTTTCCCTTCTTTCTTTCTTTCTTTCTTTCTTTCTTTCTTTCTTTCTTTCTTTCTTTCTTTCTTTCTTTCCTTCCTTCCTTCCTTCCTTCCTT
>NW_004524870.1:388423-389971 GCF_000260255.1 Octodon degus | reverse complement strand
TTTGTTTTTAAGGTCAACGTTTTTTGCAGAAATTCAAAATTCTCAATAATTTCACATAACACACATTTTTGAAGTTGAGGTTTTAGTCTATTTTTGTCATAGTTGCTTTCTCTTCTCCAAGATAAATTTTACTTGATTTGCTTTTTAAATTTACATTACTCTTGTTCACATCATCAGAAAATAGTCATCAATCAAGTTAGAGTCATGATAATATTAACAAAATTATTAATCTTCCTACCTATCTCTCTGTTCATATATAGTGATTATACATTTATGGTAAATTATGGTAGATTATACCATTTATGGTATGATGATGAAACCAAAATATGAATATAAAACATAATCTGGTCTCTACCCAAACAGATTGTACTTTTGGTTAAATATGGGGAAGCAGGACATGCAAATTCTTCCTGGAATCTCCCTGGCTTATGAGCAAGCTGTGAGTGACATCACAAAGAGCGCCCAGAAACCCCCAAACTGGCTAGCTGGTGAATGCTCGAGCTGCTCATCGGTACAGCATGCAGACTGAGTGGTACGATCCAGGCCGGGGGCAGCTTCTTCACTTAAGCTGTGATTTTGGCTGAAGATGCCTCCCTTCCAACTCACCTGTTGGGAATCCGTGTGGACTGGGAAAATCGCTGGGTCAGTGATAGGAAAGACAGCTAAGGGCCGAAGTACGCCTGCAAGCAGAGGAAAACCGTGCTGTACGCTTGCCATGCAGCCTTCTTCTCCAGGACTGCGGTGCTGCAGTAGGTCGACTTGACCATCTCTAAGACCTGGAGGAAGTACGTCTTCCAGGAGGGAATGAAGAATAACATTTTAATATTTGACCTCTTTGAAGAGACAGCCGCTGCTGCTTTCCTTTCCTACTGCCCAGGAATGGGTGTCGCCCTGAGGATGTACCCCTCCAAGCCCATCTGGTGGGGCTGTGCCCTCCCCTACCCTTGCTCATGTTCCTGTGTGATGTGATTATCCAGCAGTGTCCTGGGGGATGGTTGGAGAAAGAAACCTACTGATAGTCCCCTGTGCTGCAAGCCACTGAGAATCATGCTACACTTTGCATCTGCCTCAGCGCCATTTGTTTGCTTTCAGAGTTGCACCCTGGCAGCAAAGCACGGGAGTATGTGGGGCAGGTAGGTGCGCCGGAGTGAGACATGTAGCTATCCCCAGTGGGTGGGAGGGGACTGCCTGAAAACTTCCATGTACTGCATAGCAGCAGGGGAAGGTCTTCATGTGCCTTTTTGTTTTTGAAAAAAAAAACAAAGTTGGGAAGACTGAAAGAGTACATTTTATATCTGGATTGTTTTTACAAATTAATATGGCTTTTTAAACATAATTTTATTGATAAACAAATAGCAATGAGACAGTTTCAAATCAAATCGGTAGGACAGTTTCAATAATTAACACACTGCATACATTCTTCTTACTGGTTAATTGCTGTACAAGATGCAGACTTGATATCCTATTTACAAACACCATTAGAACAAATCGTTCTATTCATTAAGAGAATGTAACTATATATCTATCCTATAAATGGGATAGATATAT
>NW_004524870.1:379768-382818 GCF_000260255.1 Octodon degus | reverse complement strand
TATATATATATTTAGAGATCTAGGTCTTAAATGTAGAAAGTTATCTAAACTGACCCTGTGTGACATTATACCCACTGAAGATAGCTGTAACTCAAAGAGCTGATTTTATCTTCAATGCCTAATATTGACCCTGTAATTGCAGGGCTTATGCATGAAAACATAGCTATAAATAAAGAATAAAGAACAGTGACTTAAACACCAAAGCCAATTAAATTTACTTCCATCTCAACATTTACAGAGTACATGAAACATTAATAAACTTTATTGACACTGGAAGTTGGTGTCTTCCTAGATTTGAAACTAAGGAGGTGATTTTTCCATTTCAGCAAATTCATTTTATTTTGGCTAGAATTGTCATCATTTTCCTTCTCTTTATTTAAAAGTCTCAAATGTACTAAGCAACAAGCAAAGACGTTTTTGTTTTGATTCAGTCCAAGTATTATACTGAGTGTGTCTATAAAATTTGATATTTTTGTTTTCACATCAAGCAATAAATTTTCCCAATAATATTCACTGGAAGTGGCTGGATATATTGCTAAATGACTTGCACATGGAGAATTGGCCATACATTTTAAAACATTTTGTGATTAATGCTAAATACATGGACTCAAGGTCTGTACACAAGCCAGAAAGGTGAATTTCTTTAAAGAAACCTGTCCACTGGCCAAAAATGAAACTAATTTTGCATGTGTGCTGGGTTTGGATCTAGTCATACCCTGAAAGCCTCATGCAGTCATGAGGCAGCTCCTGGACTTTGTGACTGATTCTTGATCCAGTGCTGGGATTGCAGGTATGAGTACTACATCACCCTGGGACAGGTAATCTGCATTTCAATGTAAGAAGGGGAGAGAGTTTAGCTATCTGCCTGAGGTGCTGCCACTGCCTTTGCTGTTTTGCTCTTTGCCGCCACCATGGACAGCTGTTCTTTGCCATGTGTCACACTGCCTTGGGGCCACCTGAGAATGAAAGTGAGACTTCCAGTAACTGTGAGCAAAATAAACCTTTTCTTCATTCATTTTGAGAGTCAAGTATTTGTCCCAGCAATGAGAGAAGAGTAACTGAAACAATGTGACTTTAAATAACACATTCACTTTAGACTGTTTTTATAAATTTTAGTTTTTCTTAAATTGTCATTTTAAAAGTTATAAAACAAAACATCACCCTTATTTTTATCACATCTTTCCAGAAAATGGGTAGTGATGTATAGATAATAAGAAATCTATAAAATATTTGAGGGATTTGATCCAAAGAAATATAAATTATAAGCCTATTTCATGAAAATTTTTCAACTAATTGATTTTCTAAAGTTTGTTACAGATTGTTAATCTTATAATTTTTGAACATCCCAGACAACTTACAGTGTTATCAGATATAATGAACCAGTTATTCTTTTAAATTACTAAATTAGGGAATTATTATTCTGAAGCAGAAGAGAAGAAACTATGAATTTTTTCTATACTTGATCTTAGCCAAAAGGATGAGAAATGATACTTTTTCTTGTAGCATGAAAAGCATTAATTTTTCAATAACATATGACTTATAGCTCTTAACAATGTATTTGTGCCCAAGTGCTGCTCTGTACAAATGGTATTATTATACAATAATTGTCATTAAAGTGATAGGAATGAAGAAGACTTGGTGGTAAGGAGTCACAGATTTCATTTTTGCTGCCCTGTGTGCATATGGTATGCCTTGGCTTATAATACGAAATAGTCTTCTACCCATGTTATTTTTTCTTCACTTTCAGGGTGATGGAGTACCTGAATTTTGGCTGAGAAGATTGATATTCAGAATGGAGAATGGATGTTCACTGTACCTACCAGCTGTCACTTGGCTTGTGGAGTATAAATGGGAATATAAATCTCAATTCGAAACACTGGTATGGAACTATGCATTTCTAGCAAACAAGATTAGCCTAGAACTTGGTACACTTGCTACATAACTGAGGATGAATTTACACAAATATTGAGTTAGAGAACCCTAACAAGCATGTCTTAAGTAAACCTGAAGTTGTTTTTATCTCGTGTGAAAACTCTTCGTAGACACTTTAAAGTGAGCAGCATGTCTCAGCGTCAGGTTAGACTTGTTTCTACTTTTAAGACCTCGGTCTCTGGATCTAAAGTACGTTTTAAATATATAATCCATTTTATATTCAAGGGAATGAGAGAAAGAATAACCAACTTTTATAAACAGACTCAGAAAAAGTTTCTGTTAATGATGTTTCTTTTAGACAAAGTACAAAAAATCATAACCAACTTTGAGTAATTGCCTTCCTAAAATCACACTAGAAAATTTAAATAAATGGTTTCATCACCCACAAACAAAGTATGTTTCCAACAGTATTTCATCTCTGAATGCCACAGAGAATATAAAGAAAAAGAAGAAATCAGTTTGGGATAAAAGACTTAATGGAACATACTGATATAAATGATGCAAAATTAAATTTTCAAGGGACAACATACACAAGTAAATGACAATTTAGCGTAGCTGTTATATGTACACATGGAGGAGATTTTGCAGAAAGAACATTCGAGGGCCGCACGAGGTATGCGATTCATTATTTAAGTAGTCAGCTGAGCCCCAGGAAGGATCTGTGGAACATTGCTCCCTGACACTAGGGTGACACTGCACCACATAATTAAAACAGCATACTTATAGTGATAGAGTTTCAGTGTCTAGTTGTCAAGCAAATGTGATCGAGGCACAGGACAAAGTCAGGAATAATACAGTTATCTTAATGTCATGAAAGTGGTGATAGCTTGCAGTATCAGAATACCTTCAATATGTAAAACTCGAAGGAAGGTTTTGGTTCACACACTCCACACACTAATATCACGGCCAGCCGCCTTAGTTACATCTTCACTAGAATACCTTTTCAGTTATAACCTTCCACTTACACTCTAATTAAGAATAACTATACTTGCTATTAAGCTTTGTATGAGCGTGACTGATGAATACTTTATTCCTAGATTTCTAACAATTTTTAATGGCATGATAATACACCCAAAGAGAGAGATTTAAAAGAAGCATATTTCATATTGTTCTTATAG
>NW_004524870.1:377305-378403 GCF_000260255.1 Octodon degus | reverse complement strand
ATAAAGCTGAGAGACTAGAGCTGAGGACAGGTAGAGGCCTCCTACTGTATGGGCAAGTGGACTGAACAACAACAGTACAGGTGTTTATTTATACCCTTGCAGAGTGAGTACCACAAGACACAAGGTTGTCTAACAACTGACTGAAATTGTCCAGGGAGGATGCTTTTCTCAAGACAGATAGTTTGACTGCTTTAAGCACTGTGGTCTTGCGTTGCTTCCACATATAACCGACTTCCAGATCCAACCCCTCTCAACTGAGGAGGAGGAGGAGGAGGAGAAAGAGGGAGTGCAGGGAACAGAAGAGAAAGCAGAGTGTTCAGGGCAGGATAGAGCGAAGGAAGGAAAGAACGAAGAAAGAAGAAAGAGGAGCAAAAGGAAAGCAAAGGGAAAAATGAATCTCAGGAAGGAACGATGGCTATTACTGTAGCAGTGCCAACTGATTGTGGTCCGTAATTGTGACGTCTGAATTTAAATTTCTCACTACCTCTTTCGTTTGCTGGCACATATTGGGTGCAGCGATACAACCCCCTGAAAGACTGCTTGTTCTCCTGTGTATTACTTATACTACAAGATGGCAAGTAGGCCAGGAATCTCAGGAGCAAAGACAGTGTCATAGGATATTTTTTTCATCATGAGTTACTAGACTTTCACTATTTAAATAAATAGTTGAAGGGGTTTTGTCCCTAAATGAAGTCCTCTCTAGGCTGTGAAGCTTTTGATGCAAATATGAAAATTCTCTTACTTTCCTTTATTTGTTTCTGTCTTAAATGTTATTGCATATGATGTCAAAGGATCATTTTTTTCTCTGAAGGTTTTCTAGAACATATGAAAGCTGAAGTGGTATTCAATTAATGGTGTGCTTTTTTTTTTTTTTCCAAGTGAAAAATCTTTATTGTGAAGTTTCCTGTGGTGACACTCCCTCCTGAGCTAGATCCCGGCTATGGAGGCTGAGGCAGGAGGTCACAGGTGAGCCACAGCCTGGGCACCTTGGTGAGACCTGTCTAGAAACTTTTCTCAAGGGTTAAAAACACAGCTCAGAGCAAGCGCTCTGGGTTCATTTTCTTGTTAACAAACAAACATACAAACAAACCTTCTATG
>NW_004524870.1:376046-377205 GCF_000260255.1 Octodon degus | reverse complement strand
ATAAAGCTGAGAGACTAGAGCTGAGGACAGGTAGAGGCCTCCTACTGTATGGGCAAGTGGACTGAACAACAACAGTACAGGTGTTTATTTATACCTTTGCAGAGTGAGTACCACAAGAGGCAAGGTTGTCTAACAACTGACTGAAATTGTCCAGGGAGGATGCTTTTCTCAAGACAGATAGTTTGACCGCTTTAAGCAATGTGGTCTTGCGTTGCTTCCACATATAACCGACTTCCAGATCCAACCCCTCTCAACCGAGGAGGAGGAGGAGGAGAAAGTGGGAGTGCAGGGAACAGAAGAGAAAGCAAAGAGTGTTCAGGGCAGGATAGAGCAAAGGAAGGAAAGAACGAAGAAAGAAGAAAGAGGAACAAAAGGAAAGCAAAGGGAAAAATGAATCTCAGGAAGGAACGATGGCTATTACTGTTGCAGTGCCAACTGACTGGTCCGTAATTGTGACTTCTGAATTTAAATTTCTCACTACTTCTTTCGTTTGCTGGCACATATTGGGTGCAGCAATACAACCCCCTGAAAGACTGCTTGTTCTCCTGTGTATTACTTATGCTACAAGTCGGCAAGAAGGCCAGGAATCTCAGGAGCAAAGACAGTGTCATAGGATATTTTTTTCATCATGAGTTACAAGACTTTCACTATTTAAATAAATAGTTGAAGGGGTTTTGTCCCTAAATGAAGTCCACTCTAGGCTGTGAAGCTTTTGATGCAAATATGAAAATTCCCTTACTTTCCTTTATTTGTTTCTGTCTTTAATGTTATTGCATATGATGTCAAAGGATCATTTTTTTTCTCTGAAGGTTTTCTAGAACATATGAAAGCTGAAGTGGTATTCAATTAATGGTGTGCTTTATTTCTTCTTTTTTTTTTCAAGTGAAAAATCTTTATTGTGAAGTTTCCTGTGGTGACACTCCCTCCTGAGCTGGATCCAGGCTACGGAGGCTGAGGCAGGAGGTCACAGGTGAGCCACAGCCTGGGCACCTTGGTGAGACCTATCTAGAAACTTTTCTCAAGGGTTGAAAACACAGCTCAGAGCAAGCTCTCTGGGTTCATTCTCTTGTTAACAAACAAACATACAAACAAACCTTCTATGACAGCTATGATGATCATTAAAATTTAGTACAGCTTTTAACGGTGTCCAGGTAATAAC
>NW_004524870.1:364061-373831 GCF_000260255.1 Octodon degus | reverse complement strand
AAAAAAAAAAAGAGAGAACACTTTTGGATTTTGGTAAGATTTAACCAAACAATGTACATATATGAGAATGAGACATTTGCAAATCTTCACCCAGGTCAGTGCAAGTGCTTCTTTTGAGCAGCAGGAAGAAAACAGAAGGCACAGAAGATAGGGAGAGAAGAGATCTTACTTTAGCACAAATCTTAGGCTACTTCTATTTATAGTGAAGATACAAGAAGATATTTATTTGTTGGAAATGAATTTTTGATAACTAAAATATACACATCTTAAGTATATTCTTAGTGGTGGTTAATGTTTGTCTTTATTTAAAAATTTACTTATTTATTTATTTTATATTCTTTTGCTACGGGATCTGGCTGCACAGCTCAGCCTCCTACTGACTCTCTTGTCTTAGTCTACACAATGATGGGAATGTACACAGGAGCCACCATGCTGGATTTCCAAGCAGCACAGCATGCCATACGGGGTATCAAAATTAGGAACCTTGTGCCTTCCAGCCAGGTGCTTACACTGCTGAGCTATCTCTGCAGATCTGTTTGTCTTTTTCTTTTTGGTTCATAATGACCACCAACAAGCAAAACTTAAATCCCTAAAGTAATCAAACATATCAAACATACTTTTTCTGTGAATCTGTACAGCAGAAAGATTTAGCCAAGTTTACCCTAGAGCTAACAACATTTTGAAAGTCAACAAGCTATAAAATAAGAAGATAGTTCACATAGACTTTATTAGTTAAATTTCTGAATTGCTTTTAAACTGTACAAATACAATTTTAAATCTTACAATACAAAAGAACAATATTTATTTCTAATGAAAGAAAAGAAAAAACTCAAATGCTGTTAAAACAAAACTCAATACCCAACCACCACCGATCTGTACACTATTAACCTCCTTTCCTAGGAACCATAAAATCTATTATATATTATTCATATTTCACTATTTTGCCGCTTCTGTGAACTTTGTGTAGAGCTTAATTTTGGTTTGCAGATTTTATAGCATATATATGTTCTTTTCCTACAGTTGGAGTCATTTATCTGGGCAAATGGTCAATGTTTTTGAACACATTGTTTATAAATGCTATGTGGCATGGGCACAGGATAGAACATTCTCTTTTATGAAATAGAATTGCTAAGTAAAAGATATTATATCATGAAAAAATGCCACAGTTTCCACATGCATCTTACTAATTTTAAGAACCATATTGAATATGAAATTGCATGGGATAAAGATTTTTCTTTGATTGAAAGGATCATTATTGTGGGTAGTTGAGTGGAAGTTTGCTTAATATTTGGGGAATTTTTCACTCTTGCAGGTGAGGAATAAAAATTTCATGTGTGTTTATGACATGATTGACATTTGCTAAATCATTTTAGTCTTGTCTTTGCCATAAAATTGCTATGATTAATCTTTTCAGCTTTGCCATTGAGAAAATAGACTCTATTGAAATCAGAAAGCATACCCAAGGATGGCGTACATGACTGCAGTTGCAGGAATCATATTTAGAGCTAACCCACCACATTGTTCTTCTCCCAGGCTATCCTGAGACCCCACTACACACAGATAAGTTGCAAATCCTTACTAGACACCTCAGTAAATGGATTTTAATCTCTGTTTCCCTTACTTTCCAACCCTTAAGCTTTCAGCTTTGGCTGCACATTAGATGAATAGTATTTTCTGGAAATCTACTGAGCTCTCTTATTTTTCTTTTGTTTCCACCCTCCTTCAGGAATGTTCCTTTTTATCTCTACTAGTGAAATCTCTTCATGGCTAGTAACCACCCACTTTTTTGAATGTTCCTTAAATCCCTCATGTGGAATTATTTATCTTCCCTTCTCATATCACAAAATTATATTTCTGTGTTAATAAAAGTCTTCTTTATTGTGGATCCTTAGAGAGCATGTCTATTTCCTTGCATTTGTAAAGGTACAGTTCCTTTGAAAGAAAAGAAATATACAGATTCACTTGTTATAATGTTTTTGTATTTAGTGGGAACCCAACACGTGTTTTTGATATGATTTTATATATGATAGTATGTTTTATAAGTTAGTGCTTTCTTTCTCTGAAATTTTGGAAATGAAATAGGTGTGGTTACTTCTGGAATATGGCAGTGTCATATAATACAAATGATCTAGAGATAACGTCAATATTCAGCATGCAAACACCTTTTATTTATATATTTTTATTATTATTTCAAATTCAATCATTTTATATTGATTGTGAGAAAGTACTCACTCAACATTAGCTATAAATATTGAAAAAAATGAGGATTATGATGGAAGATTTTTCTAGGTATACTGACAACACATGATATAGGTCTAATTCTTTACATTATACTTACCAAAGAATATTTAGCATTAGGGTTTTTCATCCCAGACTCATGGTTGGCCAGTTATAGTCAAATATCTGTGATTTAGTCACAGTGACAAATTCTAGCAATAAAATAGATTTTATTACCAGTAGTGGTGGTGATTTAGTATTTGAAACGTTTGTTGGGTTAGATTTAGGTCTAGGCTCATGTTTTTACACTCTGTATGTTAGTACTTTTTATTTCTTCCTGCACCTATGGCTCTTTGCACATGCTCACACAGTACCATGGTCTCTTATAATGTTAATAACCCTGGAAGCATCCCTTGAAATTTAAAATTAATCCCAATGAGATGAAAGGAAGTACATTGTCATTTCCTCACTTACATTAGGGCTCATGCTTTCCAATCTGTACACAATGACATTTCTAGACATTATGCTAATTAATGATATAGTGCAAATTTGTAATACAGATATTATATTCCACATTATAGTAAAAGGTACACACAAAACAATATATTAAATAACAATAAAATTAAATTGAACACTCATTTTATATTCATCCTTCGACTTCTAAATTAATTCTGGGAACAGACTATGCCACAAAGCATGTAGTTACAACATCACCTAATCTTAGCCTTCTTTTTTTCTGTTTATTTCTTTTATGTTAAAAGTTGTCTTTGAAGAAAGCACCAGCTCTGGATTTTGAGACAACTCTCTGGAGTGCACAGGGAAATGAGAGTCTGCCAGAACACCACTGATAAAGACAGGGAGCACTTGAATTACTTTTCTGTTTTCAGGGAAAGATAAATGATTAAAGTTTTGACTTTAACTTATTTCAGCATTTTCTTATTGATATGTTTTTTGCTTTCTTACTCTTTTGGTTTTTGCAAACAAATGCACATACAAACACACACAAGAAAAAACAAGGAAATAAGCAAATCAAAACTGATATAACAAACATCAGAAACTTTAATTATATTTTAAGACTCATATGTTTTTTGTGGGTGACAAGAGAAACATTACAAGTTAATGTTTAATGCATAGTAGTATGCAAATTTTACTATATTTTATATTGCTTAAGTGCTAAGCTCACCTTTTCGTTTGATCATTATCTGAGTTTTACAGAGAAAACCCATATCAGGGCCGGGGAGATGGCTCAGTAGATAAGTGCTTGCCTGGCAAGTGCAAGGGTCTGAGTTTAATCCCCGGTTCCGAGAGAGAGAGAGAGAGAGAGAGAGAGAGAGAGAGAGAGAGAGAGAAGAAAAAAAACAGTATTTTAGGATACTATGTTAATTAACTGTTTCTGTAAACCCTGTTTATAGTCCTTAAGTGGTTTTGTTTCACACAAATTAATGTAATGATATAAAAAAATTATATTTTCTTTCTCTGGCTTTTCCAAAATAGATATTAAGTTACCACATTCTCTGAGTTGTTTCATTTTGGAGTGATAGTTTACTTTGGAAATTTTCCAAGTCTAAGAACATATCTGTGCCCACTAAACAGATATTAAAAATGTATTAAAAAAGTATTTCATATACAATGTGTACATATATGCACAATACTTTTCTCCATCCTTCTTTTTTCCTCTGTCTTCTTTGTTCTCCATTCTCATGCCAAATTATCTAACTCACTGAAGGGCTGAATCAAGTGCTTATTAACAGCGTGCTGTGGTCTAAGTTGTTTTCAAATATACTCAGATATTTTTCTCAAGTATGTTCCACAAGTGTAGGTGTTTTCAACTGTTTCAAGATCTCAGAGGGGTCTGAGAGCTTTCCCCCAATTTCAAGCTAACAAATTCTCTCAGCAATTTCTTAGCTTCTGACAGAAAACATAAGACTCTTGGAACAGATTAGATGACTGGTGGTTTTGGTTTTCCTTTTGTCATGTATGGCCCACAAGAATTACATGAAGGAGTGAAAGGATACTATATATGTTTAGGTGTGTGGCACAACTTAGGAAAGTTGAATTTAAGAATATCCATTGTTTCACTGGTTGATAATAACTTGCTAAGCCTTGGAAACTTGGAGAAACATAACTTCATTATTTTAAGTAGCTTTTAATCATTTTCTGCCCTGTAGAGAAACCCAGTTTAAGACTAACATTTGTTCCCCAACCAAGGTTCCTTGTAAAGATAATACAAACCATAAGAATGCAGAAAAGAGAGTTACTCTTGGAGAATTCATTCCTAACAAGTAGTTGTAAACATGATCAT
This sequence comes from Octodon degus, assembly GCF_000260255.1. NCBI lineage: Eukaryota > Metazoa > Chordata > Mammalia > Rodentia > Octodontidae > Octodon > Octodon degus. The sequence goes on along the minus strand of NW_004524870.1, from coordinate 369,312 downwards.
TATTTATTAAGGATAAAGAATATAGAGATAAAGCACTATAGGGAATGTATGTAGAGGCATGAACATTGGACACATGATTATATGCTATTTTCTCCTTAAATATAATTAATAGCCATGAATGTAATTAACAAAAAGTCTATGTTAAAACTAGGAATAATGAAATGGATGAAATAGCAATACTCTTAGTGGTATCATGGCAAAACAGATTCTTTCAGATAATGGTAATATTAGTACATCTGGGCACATTACTAAGAGGCAAACTTACTGTAAAGTTTTAAAATATTTGTAACACATTGATGGACATGGTGGTGCATGTCTATAATCCCAGTATTTGTCAGACTGAGGAAAAAGGGTCCCTGGGAGTTTGAAGCCAGCACAGGCTACATAGAGCGTTCAAGTCCAGCCTGAGCTACACAGAAAGATCTTGTCTCAAAAATAAAAAAAACAAAAACAAGTTTATGACACATAATCTAGACTTTTTTTCAAAGAAACAATGTGAAAAACTATTTTCTTCTGTATAAAATAAAATTTTAAAAATTACATATCTCATGAAAATGTTTTAAAGAAATTACAGTTCATTATTTTAATAGGTTATAATATTCTTTAAAACAACATGGAATGAAAGAACTCTCATTACTACTGTACAATATTTACAGTATAGCACTATAGGCAATAAAGTGGTATACACCACAAAACAATATTTTGTTTTAAATTAGAACCACATGTGCAAGCATTGTGTTTTCACCTTAGTGTGAGAATTGAAAGAGAAAATAAAATCTGAAGGGTACAATAGATACTGGAAAAAGGGAATGAGCATTTTCTTTATATACATTTGTTATATACTATGCGATGAGTGAAAAATTCAATACTAAAGGGGTGACTTAGTATTGAATGAATAGAAATATAAAGTAATATCAGGTTGGGCATGGTGGTGCATGCATACAGTCTCAGGAGGCTGAGGCAGAAAGGTCTCTGATTTTGAGACTTCCCTGAGTTACCAAGTGAATTTAACGTTAGCCTAAACTTCATAGTGAAATTTTGTCTCAGAAAGACAAAAAAAAAAACAAAAACAAAACAAAACAAAAAAAAAAACTTAAGTTAATACTGCTTAACACAGACCAGTGAGATAGCTCAGAAAATTGAAGTTTCTGCTTAGACAAATGCAGGAGTCTGAGGCTTGATCCTTGACCTACCCTGCTGGCCCTGCTCCAGGGGTGTGCTGAGACTGGGCATGGTGCTATGGGTCTGTAATCTCAGAGTTTGGGAGGCTGAAAAACAGGAAGCATCACTACAAGTCTAATTTGTGTAATGAGACCCTGTAGACCCTACACTAAATATACAAAAAAAATTTAAAAAAATAAAAGTGCTGAACACACTTATTTTCCTTAGATGTTTCTTCTTTTTTAAGGTTTTGATATGATTTCTAAAACTATGCATGTTAGTTTATAACTAAATCGTGCTTACTCTTATGACATTAAAAATAAACATCACTTATAAAAGATGAATTATTAAGTATGTATTTAATATTAACTCAATAATTTAACATTTAATGTAATCTAATAAATAGCTAATATTTCACAGGTTGACTTTTGAATACACTTTTAATCGAATAGCAATATAAATGATTTTAAAAGTTAGAAAAATTTTGCAATTGCCTTACAAAAATGAAAAGATTATTTAAATTCCTAGGTGTTCAAAAATTGTATTTGATTGAGCAGAAAATAGCTTAACATGCACACAGGTCTAAGTGGAGGGATGTACTGATAGTAAAGTCATTGAACATGAGTGTTTTCAAACAAAAACGCATATCCCCAAAACAGTAAAAATCCTGTCCCTGAAAGCTCATCTTTTTCTGATGAAATTCATTGTTCTATGTGGTGGGCTGGGGGTCTTTTCTTTGCCCCCAATTCTACACACAGTATTTTCCCCATGCTTTCTGACCTTTCTGTGTGGATAACACCTCAAATACAGGTTCAGTGATATTAAACTAGGTCTTGTCAGTGTTTCACTCCCACTGAATGAAAAGACTTCCATGATTTCACAGGCTGAAAATCATAGTTGCTGTTGATTTTCTCAAAGAGCGAGCAAATAAATCTTAGCATGAGATCCTAACTCAAATGCATGACAACTGAATTACATAATTATGCTGAAGATGAGAATCAAAACTATGTGTATGGGGAGGTGTATTTGTGTGCATGTGCATGCGTGCACATGTGTGTGTGTATGTGTGTGGTTCAAGCTTGTTGATCAAAATCCCCACTATTCTTCTTTGAGTAGAATGAAGCAAAGTTTGATTAAGTGAGATTTAGGATGGCATGCAATAAAAATTGGGTCAATCAGCTAAACAAAAAAAAAAAAAGCTATTATTTGCTAAGTTGTGTTCACCTGATTGGACTACTGGCATAAGTGATATCCTTTCACATGGAGAAGTCTATTTAAGTTTTAAAGGAAAATGTCATATATTACTTATTACAGCCTTATTTATTCATTAACACTGAATCAAAGCTAAATTTTTTCCACTGCTTAAGAAATTTAGTAGAGTTACTGTCTTAGCATCAATTATTTGAAGTACTATATTGCATATTCAACTACTGGGAAGAATAGGAAAACAGCCACTGTTCATAACTCTTACTATTTATGCCCGGTGCTGAAAATGTGCACACCTTGAACAGGAGGGCTAAATAGGTCCTCATTTTTCTCACAATAACATGACTTTTTAAATCATGAATATCTTCAATCAAGTAATTAAAAAAAAAAGAGCCATTCCAGTGACTTCTTGAAGTTAAAATCATGAGCTTATCGAAAAAGAAAGAACACCAGCTGAATACTTTCCTCCTGGTTGAAAATGCTGTAGTGAAGATATGCCACAAACAGATGGTGCAGAGGATGTGAGATGGCTTGTGATGGGCGGATAATATCACTGAACCAGAATAAATGTTTGCTTGAGTCTGAGGAGGGAACAGCTCAGAGAAATAGATAAAAAGTCAAAGCTTTGTGATTGGTCTCACAGATCTCACTGTTTAATATCCAAATACTGTACCTCAAAATGACCGAAGAGGTTGAGAATGTAATTGAGTTAGTTGTATGTGAGAGAAGGGTAATCATTTTCCTATAGGAATGGTAATGAGGGGGAAATCCCTAGGAACTTTATAAAGCCATATAAATTTGTAAAATTTAAATAAATGCACATCTACAAATGCTACCAAGTACTCCACAGTCTCTGCAAGCCAGGAATTCTCAGCATATGGCATGTGGGCATGCAGACCCTTTTATATGTGTAGATCTATATGCAAAATGAGGAGGAATGTGGAACTGAAATGTGATAATTGTCCTTTTGTACTTGTTCTTTTGGGAATGCCTGTGTGAACCAAGGAGAGACTGTGGGTGAGGAGGGGAGTGGGGAGAAAGCAGAATTTCTGCCTCAGTCTAATTGGTTATTTGTTGATTTCTATCATGGAGTGTCGTTTCTGTGTTGATTTCCTCCTTACTGAAGCACAATAATGATCAGTTGTACACATGTTAAAACACATCGAAAAAGTTCAAAGTTGAATGTGTGGTGTGTATGTTTCTGAGTAATTTAATATAAAATTAAACTCTTTAAAGGGCCTGAAAGCAGGCACAGGAGCCAGGGGTTTACTCCCTGGGCCTGCTGTGCCTGCCCCACCACTGGAGCATGCTGAGACTGCAATTGAGACTGGGCATGGTAGTGCATGCCTGTAATCCAGGCTCTTGGGAGGCTGTAAACAGATGAGTCCCACCTAGTAGTGACACCCTGAACACCCTGCGGACCCTTCCCTAAAATCCAAAATAAACAAATAAATAAATTCTTTGAATTAAGCATGTACAGACTGAAGATTTGAAATTTATTTCAGGGAGGAATTCAGTAACTGAATATAAGTTAAAACAATTTAACTGGAAAAATTTTAAAACATTTGGACTCAAAACATTGAGCAATTTTTTTTTGTTGTTTGTTTTTTGCAGAACAGGGGATTGAACTCAGGCCCTTGCGCTTGCCAGGCAAACACGTATTCTACTGAGCTATCTCCCCAGCCCCTTGAGCAATATTATTTAACCAATTTTAGAAGAGGATATTTTTGTTATTTATTAAATTATTTATTTCCCCATTGTCATCTATATCGTAAATAACGCTATGATCCTATTGATCAACATGTCTAATTTAAAAAAAGACCTTGATAGACAACAATACGTTTTATGTAACTCTTCAATGTATATTTAATGATGAAAGATGCTGTTAAATTAGAATTTGGTGAAATTAAAAGAAAAAACTCCAAGAGGCAAAGTTTGAGAAAAATGAATCATGAAAACAATCTGTTTTTAAGTGGAAGATAATTTGAAATGCCTAAAGAATGGTAAATGTTGCCATGCAAAAGTGTTAATTGAGTACAGTAAATAGTACAAATTACAGAGCAGTTGACGGTAGAAGCATCAGGAACTTTTAAAACAGTAATACTTTTCACTGAAAAATAGCACATGCACACCAAAATGCTCAAATCATAGTTCAGTAGCTTGATGAATGCTTGACAGTTTTTCAAGTATGATCTATTTTAATTCTACATTAGGTCTCTAGAATTTGCATAACTGAAACTTTATGTTACTTGATCTAGATTTCTCCATTTTCTCTTCCCAGGGCTTTGTGAATACTATTCTTCTCTCAGTCTCTGGGCCTATTTTATTTTCATTTTTATGTTAGGGTTTTGTTTTCTCCTTTTGGTGTTGAGAAAGGGTCTCAGTGTGTAATAGAGTATATTCTGGAATCCAATATGTAGCCTGGGTGGGCCTCAAATCTGGAGGCATTTTCATGCTTCAGCCTCCTGGTTACTGAGATTATAGTTAAGCAGCACTAGGCCAGACTCAGTTTGGTTATTTTAAACTTCACATACAAGTGAGATAACATCATTTTGCATATCTTTTACTCATTTTGTATAATTATATTGTTACAGAAAGCAGGATCTTCTACAGTCTGAATACCTTTAATTGTATTTTCCTTACTTGATTATTCATAGATGGTCAAGTACGCTGTTTCCATGTTAATTATATCAATAGTGCAGAAAGGTATGAGAATACAGACAGCTGTTTGGCATACAGATTTCATTTCCTATTGATATATACTAAGTGTTATAGCTGGATGTTAAGAATTTTAATTTTTGAGGCAATTTAATGTTTTGCATCATGGTTATATGACTTGGGATTCCCATAACTAGTGTGGAAAAATTCCTTTTGCTGCATCAGT
>NW_004524870.1:358536-363961 GCF_000260255.1 Octodon degus | reverse complement strand
TGGCTATTTCTGTGTTATTTGATAACTGTTGACTCAGGTTCTTTGTCAATTTTTTAAAAATTGATTTTTGGTATTGCTTTATATTACTTTCTTATTTATTTTAGATATTAAGTCTTGTACCAGGTAATTCATTTGCAAATAATTCTTTCATATCTTGATTTTCTTTCCTTTTAGTTGATGATTTCCATTACTAATGAAAGATTTTTGTTTGATTATCCCTCTTATATATTTGCTTCTGATACCCACATATGCCCACTCATGTTTTAATATGTTATCCAAAAGAACACTGCCAAGATCAAAGTCAATCATCAAATTTCAAGCACCTTTTCTCTTACTCTTGCTTCTAGTAGTTGTATGGTTTCAGATTACTGCTTAGGCTGTGTTGAATTGATTTTTATATAGATGATGAAACAAGGGTCAATTTTCATTTTTATGAATATGGGTATTTTATTTTCCCAACAAAATTTTCTAAAGATGATTGCTCTGCCCTTTTGGGTTCATGACATTCTTGTTGAAGATAACTTCATCACAAATAATTGGATTTATTCCTGTGATCTCTATTCTGTTCTATTGACTTGCATGTTTGTTTTTGTCTATCGTATTGTTTTAATAATTGTACCTTTGTAATATATTTTAAAGTCAGGAAATGTAAACTTTCTTGCTAAAGATACTTTTGCTCACCTGTCCTTCTTTCGTGGATCCATATGAATTTTAAGACATTTTTATTTATAAGTGTAACTATACTTATACCACAGGCTTACAGTATTCAAAACCAAGATATTTTCATGGAATTGCAAGTGACCTTGGCATTATATAGTAGATAGAGCTCGAGATTAATGGGACAGAGTATCAGCATTACGTGCTAAGCCATTCATCAGTCACCAGCTGATTTTCTTACAGATGCTAAAAAAATGCATTAGAGAAAGAATAATCACTTCTATAAATGCTGAAAAAGATATACACATTTAGGAAAATAAAACTAGGTCTCTATCTCACATAAACTATAAAAATTCAAAATGGATTAAATATTTAATCCATTATATGACTTGAAACTATACTACTACTACTCAAATAAAACAAGAGAAATGTTTTAGGACAATGGAGTAGGAAAGGATTATTTTGACAAGATGCCAACAGCGCAGGGAGCAAACAGGAAAATGGGGCTAGATCACTATAAAAAGCTTCTTCACTCAAAGGAAACAATCAACACAGTGAAGACAGCCTGCATAACAGGAGATAATGTTTTCAAGATATACAACTGACAATGTGTTTATATCCAGATGCATTCAAAAATCTAAGAAAAAATATCCCCCAATAACTCAGTTAGAAAATGACAAAAGACATTTGTCAAAAAGACATACAAATAATCAACAAATACATGAGAAAATGCCCAGTAACTTTAATCATCAGGAATATGAAAATCAATGCTACCAAAACTATCATACCTCCTCAATAAAAATGACTGCTGTTAAAACAAAAGACAGAAAATGATATCAGTATGCGGAGAAAAGAAAAACTGTTCTCAATCCTGTTGGTGGGAATGTAAATTACTGAGTCATTACCAATAATGAATAACTATCATTTGAAGCAGTGTGGATGGCTATCATTATAGTAAGTGACATAAGCCAGATAAAGAAAGATCAAACTCCTTATCACTCATATGAAATATAGCAATTTTGATCTCATGAAATTTGAGAATAGGGTGGTAGTTGGCAGAGGCTACAAAAAGTAGGGAGGATGGAGGAAATTTGATCAATGTTATTCAATTTCAGTTAGATAGGAGCAAGAACACTGTTGCATGATAGGGTGAATATAAAAAGTCATTCACTCTACATTTTAAAAGGAAGAAATGATTTGAAAAGGTATCACTATTAACAAAAGTAAATATTTGAGAACATCTTTGTATTTCACCAGAATTCTACAGTATGTGATGTATACATATGTCAAAACATTATATGGTAAGCTCACAATAACAAAATGGTTATACATTTGTGTATCAGTGAAAAATGAATTAAAAAGAAGAATGAAACTGGGATTTTGATAGGAATTACATTAAATATGTAGAATGCTTTGCTCTTTAAGGATAATTTAACAATGATGGTTTTAATCTCTAAATATAAAGTCTTTTTATCCATCTTTAATTTTTTATACCACTTTTTCAAATTTCCAGCATCATTTTTCAGTTCTTTGATGAACATTATTCCCCAGTATTTCATTCTTATTGCTGTTATTATCACTGGCATCATTTTGTTAAATTCCCCTTTGAGCTCTTCATTGTTTATGGCTGAAACCAGGATTAACTTATTTATGTTTATTTTTGTGTGTTGTGACTTCATTTACAATGATCTGAATGTTTAGCTCCTCCACTGAATTCATATATTGAAATCTTAACCTCTCAAAAGCTAATATTAGGAGGTGGGCCTATTGGAAAGTGAGTAAGTCATGAGATTAGAAACCTCAGGACTGCGACTTGTGCCTTACGAAAGAGACTTCATTGAGCAATCTGGTGTGTTTTTTTATTTTTTTTTTTAATTAAATTTACTGGGAAACAAATAGCAATGAGATGGTTTCAAAACCAATTCATAGAACAGTTTCAATAGTTAATATATTGCAAAGTGTTGTCTTTGTAGTAGTTATTCATCGTATAGGATGCAGACACAATATCCTGTCCAAACACTATTAGTACAAATCTTTTTTCTCATTGTATTAAGAGAAAGCAGCTGTATACCTATCTTAACTATTTTGTGTATACAGATACAAAATGGTCCTTAATTTATATCCCCCTTTTTTTGTTTAGTTTTGTCTGAGATGGGTATTCCCTTGCCATTTAAATATTTTAGGTGCATGAATTCAGTGAAATAATCCAATATAGCCCAGGTGGAAAGTGACACATATAAGCCAGAAAGTGAGTGCTTTTCATAACAAATTATGTCTTGATTTCAGATTTACATATCCTTAGAATTATGAAAAGTGAATTTCTTTTATTTAGGAGCTACCAGTTCATGGTCAGTGAATTAATGTATTAGTCTTGACATATTTTTGCTGGATCTTCAAATTTTTTAAATGTGTATGATCAGCTTGCTCACAAAGAAAATGTGACATTTTTCTTCTCAATCTGGATGATTTGATTTCTTTTTCTTTAGTATTTCCAAGAATGTGCTAAAAATGTTGGTAAGGATGAATATCTTTGATTTGTTCCACATCTCAGATGGAAAGTTTACAAACATTGCCCATTAGTTGTCATAGAACTACAAGATTTTGATATATGATATTATTTTATGAAGGTAATATCTTTCTATCACTATTTTGTTAAGAATTTACAACATGGGCCAGGCACATACCTCAGTAACACAAGTGTCTGCTTGGCAAGAACAAGATCCTGAGTTTGATTCCCAGTACTAAAAATAATAATAATAATAATAATAATAATAATAATAATAACAATCATGAAAATACATTGACCTATGTCAAATTCTTTTTAATGTACCTATTGAGATAAGTTTAATATCTTGTTAAATTGTTATGACATATTGAGTTATTTACATGTGTGGAACCATTCTTGCATCTCAGAAATAAACTCCACTTGGTAATAGTGCACAATCCTTCTAATGTACTGTTGAATTCATTTTGCTGGTTTTTCAGAAAGATATTTCCATTAATATTTGACAGGAAAGTTGTTTTGTTGTTATTCTGTCCTGCAGTACCTTTGCCTGATTTGGGTATGAAGGTGCTGCTTGCTCATAAAATAAGTTTGGAGGAGTACCCTCTTCCATTTTTGAAGAGAGTGAGGGTTCTTATTAATCATTATCAGAATGTTTAGTGCAGTTTACCTCAGAGATCAATCATCAGGCACTGAGCTTTCCTTTTGGAAAGATTTTTGATTATTTTTTATTTGTTGGTGGAACTGGGGATTGAACTCAGGTCCTTGAGCTTGCCAGGCAAGCATTTAGTCTACTGAGCTATCTCCCCAGTCTAGATTTTTAATTATTGATGAAATTTATATGTTTAGCTACTGATCAGTTTAGTGTTTCAATTTCTTCCTTATCTGGGCTATTTTTAATTTTAGTTTTGTGTTTCTAAGAATTCATTCATTTTCCCAATGTTATGCAGTTTGTATATAATCATTTATAATAATCACTTGCAATCTTTTTTTTTATTTCTGAGACATCTGTTTAATGTTCCCTGTTTCATCCTGTTAAATTTGTCTTTTTCTTAGTCTTTCTAAAGATCTAAAATTTTTATGTTTTTAAAATCTTTTGTTTTGTTGATTTGCTTTCACTTTTTGTTCTCTGACTTATTTTTGTTCTGCTTATTATTTCCTCATTTTGTTCACTTTTAGTTCTTTTTTTCCCCAGTTACTTTGCTTACAAAATTAGTTCATTTAAATAATTACTTCTTTTTAGTGTAGTTACTTATTGCTATTTGTTTCTCTTGTATTCTGTATGTATTTGTATGTTACATTATAATTTTCATTATCTTATGATAATTTTCATTATAATATTTTATTTCATTTTGTCTAGTGATTTTTCAGAAGCTGGTGGTTTAATGATAAAGTAAGAAAATGTTAAATGGGGAAAAACCAAAAATGTATTCTTGTTTAGAAATTAAAAATGTAATGTATAGGCAGCTAAATTAGATAGAAATATTATAGGCAGTCAGACAGGGCCAGGCCCTCAAGGAGGAAATGTGAAAGGCAAGGTGACTTTGCAACTTTGGAAGAGACCAACCCTCCCCACTGTGGCCCAGTGGGCCAGATCTCAAGACAAAAGTAAATAAAGGGAGCCACATACTTCCCTAGGGCTGGGCATCCAGAACTGATATTCTAAATGCATATCAATCACCTTGAAAGAACCCTAAAGAGTCACTAACCTGATCCCCAACAGGAAGTACCCTGTTCCATATTCATGCTCACTTGCTAAGTGACTCACTTCCTCATTTGGTATTGGATTTAATCAATTTTACCTGAGCAGTGGTGCTTGTAATCTCATTGATTGACTAGTTTTGTCCGACTTCATGCCCACCTAAGTGAGTTCTGTTCTCCACCACCTTAGACCTGCTTCACCACATGGTTTTATATGTAAAAGTCCTTGGAAGAGACAGCTTCCTTGGGACAACCCACTCGCGTCACCCTTCCATCCCTTCTCTTAGACAGAATGTTTCTTTCCCCCAGTAAATATATTCTACTCTTTAAAAAAATGTAATGTAAGGCTTTAGAGATAGCTCAGCAGTCTAAGTGTCTGCCTGGCAAGTGCAAGGACAGGGACTCAATTCCCAATACTGTTGCCATAGCACTTTGCCAGCCACTGAAAACAGGCATGGTGGTGCCCACCTGCAATCCCAGCTTTGGGGAAGCTGAGGCAGGAGGATCTCTATGAGTCTGAGCCACATAGTGAGACCCTCTACCAAATAAATAAATAAATACATG
>NW_004524870.1:356830-358326 GCF_000260255.1 Octodon degus | reverse complement strand
ACTATAAAATAAAATAATTGCAAGAAAACACTAATATTCTTAGTGTTAAACCAAATAGCTTAACGGATTAAAGCTCCTGCTTAGGCAGATGTAGCGGCCAGGGTTTGATCCCCCACATGCCATGCCAGACCTGCCTCCAGGTGCTCAAGAGATGGTGGTTGAGACTGGTTATGGTGGTGTGCATCTGTAATCCCAGTGCTTTGGGAGGCTGAACACAGGCAGATCACTATGAATCTGATCTATGTAGTGAGACCCTGAGACCCTGTAGACACTGTAGACCCTTACTAAAAAATAAAAATAATTAAAAGAAATAAAATTCTTAAAGAAATAAAATACTAATAAATGAAAGCAAAATATAGTGCTTTAAAATATTAAAAAGATGGACAAATTTTTGGCAAAGATAAACAAGAAAAGAAGCCCCAGAAAGACAGCTCAGCAGCATAAGCTCCTGCCTGGCAAGTGCAAGGACCTGAGTTTGATACCCAGTACCAAAAAGGGCAGAGGTGTGGAGAATAAAATAAAACCAAAGGAATACTCAAAATAAAATTATAAAATTTGGGCTGGCGAGATAGACCAGCAGACTAAAGCACCTGCTTAGGCAAGCTTAGGCAAGCACAGAAGGTGCAGTTTGAATCCTGCACCGTGTTCCATGCCTGTCCTTCCCCCGGGCAGGTTGAGTTGGCCAGTGTCTGGGTGTGGTGGGTGCACACCTGTAATCCCAATACTGGGGAGGTTGAAAGCAAAAGGATCATTATGAGTCCAAGCTGCAGAGTGAGACCCTGTAACAAGCAAATACATAAAAAAGTATAGAATTTATGTCATAGAGGAGAATAAGCAAAGAAACACTAAAGGAGGTTATGGAAATCTACACAATACTTGAAGTCCTAGAACAAATACATAATTATTTGGGAAATACAAAAGTTTGATACTTGAATAAGAGGAAAAAGAAAAGCTTAATATTCCAGTCCTCCTCCTCCCTGGATCTCATGATTAGTATTCAAGAAATAGTAATGAGAAATTCCAAATTGATGTACAACCTCCTGGGACTGAACACTGTTAATACACTTCTAACAATTCAAAGCATTAGATGCTATTATCTTCCCAAGCATACTAGTAGAAAATTCTAGGTTACACTAAGGAGACAGATAATATTTCTCATTTTTTCAGGATAGTTGGAAGGTGGTAGCAGCTCATGTAGCTATCCAACACTGTGGGAGAGAAGCAGTACTTTGCGTGTGTTTCACTACATTCAGAAGGAGCCAGCTTTGACTATGATGAATGTGACAAACTTTCAAAAATACGTAACTAAAGACTCTTGAATTTTGACCAACAGAAAGAACTATGTCCTTTTCTTCAATATGGAAGGCTAGATTTTTATCCAGGCCATATGTCAGCATCAATGCATTATAAACTTCACCATTAAAAGCATAAATAAAGAGATATCAAGAAATACGTTTGGAAGGACAAGTGATATTTCCTTTTTTTTTTTTTTTTTT
>NW_004524870.1:353960-355726 GCF_000260255.1 Octodon degus | reverse complement strand
CTGGCAAGCTCAAGGTCCTGAGTTCAATCCCCAGTGCCACAAAAAATAAATAAATAAAACAGAAGTACCCTTTGCATTTGGAGCCCACTATTCAGTTAATACAAGAAGTCAGAGGATGAAGAATTGCACTGAAATCCCATGAAACATCATAAGTAAAACGGCTACACATTATGAAATGTCAATGCATTACCTGAGTCAGTCATTGTTTTCAAAGCAGAACTCATTTTTGTTTCTTACAGCGTGTGTACTTTACAGCAGAAATTGTAACAGTTTATATAAAAGCACAATTAAAAAAAAAAACAATGGAAGTATTTTCTAGGCAGCAGAATGATTTACCTGTGATAACGTTATTGTTACTTATGATGCTTCCAAGGTTTCAGCACTAGTGCTCAGCGCTTTGCAAACACTTACGTTGCACTTTAACCTTCATTTGAATACTGTAAACCCCGTTTTGTAGGTAAGAAAATGGAGGCACCAAACAACACATTTTCCTAGATCATAAAATATTAAATGATAAACATAAAATTCAAAGTTAAATCTGTCTAATTAAATTTTTATGATTTTCCTAAATATCATGCAAATTAATATTTTGACCAAAATATGAATTTAGAAAATAATAGGAATTTGAATATACATGGAATCATAATGGTAATTCTAGATTGAGTAAAGTATTTGAGGTTTATTTTGTCAGTACACAACATGTTTGCATAGAGGAACATTTATAAAATGATCCTTAAATTGCATCAACCTGTTCTTCTTGCTCATTTAACTGTATCTGTTACACTTTCTGCCTAACTGAATGCAACCATTCACATAGGCAGATAGGATAATATATTTGTTTCTTTAATCATCTTTCTTCTTCTGGACTTTAGATACATGCTTATAAATATTTTGGTGTATATTTACAGAAAACAGATATTAAAATATTAGATAATACTATAAATCTTCTAGAATAATAACAAAGGAAAATAGGTGAGAATAATAAATTAGTCTTAGTTTCCTAAGAAAAGGATATTTTTTAAAATATACATTAAGCAATATCTTGGGAAGAACTCAGGTTAAAGCTAACACAGTGTAACTATTTTATAACAGGACAGCCACTTTAAAACAATTTGACACTTAATGAGCACAAACGACCTTTTTTAGACTATGAAGTCTGCCTTGTCTTGATTTTTTTTTTCCAGAACCAGGGATTGAACTCAGGCTCTTGCACTTGCCAGTGAGGTGCTTATTCCACTGAGTATATCCCCGGCCCCCTGTCTTGTCTTGAAAGGAACAAAAGAATTGTTACACATTAACTATTTTTTTTTTTCATATGAGGATAATATCCCTATTCCTAAATCTTCAGGTTATAAAGAATAAGACATTGTTTTGTTAACACAGATATAAGGTTCTGGATGATTTTTCTCTTCTTTCTTAGTGATATAGCAATTAAAACCACTAACAATCAAAATATGCTTTTACAAGAACTTAAAGATAAAACAATGAAGAGAGGGCAAGGAGAAAAGCTAGGAAACATGACAGGGGCCAAGCCATACATTTACATGCACAAGATGATTAAGGCAATGATCCTGAGAATCTTCAGCATGTTTTTGAAAATAGCAGTTAATTGGTAGGATTCTCACCCTGACTAACTATGTAAGCTGATACCTGTGAGCTAAACAACTGCACTGAAGATAGCAATGTGTAATGGTAGGGTCATGCTTGGAGTGCCTGTCATTCTGGTATTCCAAATACATACTGTTTGTCAAGTCATACCAAATACT
>NW_004524870.1:352109-353000 GCF_000260255.1 Octodon degus | reverse complement strand
GATATACAGCTACTTTCTCTTAATTCAATGAGAAGAAAGATTTGTACTAATAGTGTTTGGACAGGATATCATGTCTGCATCTTGTACTATGAATAACTACTACAAAGATAATAATATGCAATGTATTAATCACTGTAAGTGTCCTACTGACCTGTTTTGAAACTATCTCATTGCTATTTGTTTCTCAATACAATTTAAGAAAAAAAAGATATCACATTCTACCTTGTGAATAGATCAATGTTTATGTTTTTATGTCGCTTAATATAAATTTAGTATTAGAGGCTTTTACTTTTCTAAAAAAATATGTTCTTTTAAAGAATTTTATAGTGAAGTAAATCTCTGGTTTTGAAAACATCTATGATTTTCTGATTCCAATAGTATGTGGAAAAATTGATCAAAAATTCTGACATTCATGAATGTGATTTTGAAGTATTAATGACTCTAATACATCATTTTCAAAAAATATTTTTAGTGTTTTATGATATCATTTTATATTTTTACTTTAACACAAGATTGAAGAATATTCTATCTCATGTGGCTTTAATACATAATTTTTTAGATTGCTGTTGGTTCCACACAAAATTGAGATAAATACAGAGGTTTCCTAGATACCCTCTATGCCGATGTATGTGCAGCTTCCTTACTGACATCCCATATCACATGTGCAACAATTCACAATCCTAGAAGAATAGATAGTTGTCATCCAAAGCCCACAGCTGAGCACAGTCTCCCCTTGTAATGTACATTGCATGAGTGCAAAGTACGACGACATAGATAACATCACATGCCGTATTGCACAGAATATTTCACCCCTGGAGGCCTCACTGCTTACGCTTTCTCATCTATCCCTCCCCTTTAAATTACAGCTGCTTCCAATATTTGTACTATTTT
>NW_004524870.1:347898-348880 GCF_000260255.1 Octodon degus | reverse complement strand
CAAATGATTGCATGAGGCTTTGGGTTGACAATTAGACACAAACCATAACACTTGGGTAATCAGTCTTTGATCTCCAACCTTGGTTCTATTTTAGTTGTCCTCATTTATCCCTTGATTTTGTTCCTTATACTTCTTAATGCCTGCCATACACACAGAGAATGAAATCACTACTAGGGGAAAATTCATTGCTTACAAGTTTTTTGGTATATGTTGGATTTAGCTAAATAACTGTAGAATATATTCCTATGGTGGCATGTATGAAGTTAATAATTATCACAGGTAGTCATATCTTGGTTATCATTAATGCTTTTGTTACTGTTAACTATACTATTTTAGCCATGAATTATACATGTTCAAATCAGTTTTTTTCATTTATAAAAATAATCTCAACTTTTAAGGGGGCCTGCTGGTTAGTTCAGTTGTGTAAGTACCTGCTTATGCAAATGCAGTCAGGCACAAGATACCATGGTTCATCTCCAGCTCCTCATTCCTTACCAGACCTGCCCTTAAACATCTTGAGCCAGCCTAAAAAAATCCTTCTCATTTGTATGACAACACTGTGATTGTATGAGGTGTAATGCTTACTATAGTTCAGTACCAAAGGGCTGATTGTTGAGCCAATAGATGGCACCTTCTAATCATGAAAAAATTGTGAAGTTGGATTTTGAGATAGATACAAAGATGAAGAACTCCCTGCATCTGGAAGACATGACTGAGGAAGAGATACATCCTAGTGAAGATTTGATATTAGTGATAGAGATATCTACTACCAGAAAGTCAAGTACCAACACAGAAAACAAAATGAAATAGAAAATGGCAAGGCACAGAAGCAAAATGCAACATCAGAACTCAAGTCCATCTGAGACAAGCACAGAGCTCAGACTGATGAAGTAAATAGGAAGCCACACACTGGAACTTTCTAAAATGGCAGCAGTAGAAGTAAAAGAACAAGTGAAAGAAGCTAAGAAGAAATAGTCTCAGG
>NW_004524870.1:345889-346808 GCF_000260255.1 Octodon degus | reverse complement strand
GGCAAGTCAACATATGGAAAAGATATGGAACTAACAACAAGAAAATAATAAGAGAAAAATAATTACTACATATCATTTATAGCCATCAATTTATGTAGTCTTGATTCACCAATCCAAAGGAATGAACTGGCAGAATGTATCAAGAAGCAAGAGCCAGCAATATTTTGCATGCAAGAAAAACATTTGCCTCAAAAAGAAATTCATAGACCTAAAGTCAAAGGATGGAAAACAATAATCTGTGTAACAAGAAACCAGAAAAAAAAGTAAGGGTGGTTGTTCTATGAGCAGACAATAAAACCTTAAGATAAGAATACATTTATATGCACAAGATCAGTAAGGGAAGGATCCTGAGAATCTACAGCATGTTTTTGAAAGTAGCAGTTAATTTGTAGGATTCTCACTGTGACTAAATATGTATGCTGATAACTGTGAACTAAGCAGCTGCACTGAAGATAGCAATTTGCAATGGTAGGGTCATGCTTGGAATGCCTGTTATTCTGGTCTTCTAAATACCTACTCTTTGTTATGACATACCAAGTACTGCCATACTACCTTTCAAGTAAATGTTTGTTTAAAAAAAATAAGGGAAGGGGGCAATAAATGAAAACAAGAGACAGGAAAAATAAATGTCACAGGACAGTCCTGCTACCATGCTGTATATGGTCAGATTTCTTAATTTCTGTGTAAAATTATGTATTTATTTATTCATATTTTTTCAATTTTTAAATTTTTTTTCTCTTCATATTCTGCAGGGACTTAAAGTTTAACATATCAATACTTGATGAAAAATACATGTTACATGTTATGTCTAAGATGTTTGATATTCAGACAGTTATGTTAAACCCAGCTGCATATGTTGTAGGGTAATAATAAGCTTCTCTTCTGGAGGGTTAACAACCTAAGTTTGCAGACCAAAAAT
>NW_004524870.1:343395-344884 GCF_000260255.1 Octodon degus | reverse complement strand
ATTGTGGATATACAATTGAATATCCACTATCACAAACAGATAGATCAATTAGACAAAAAATTCAGTAATGAAATATCAGAACTAACCCAAACCTGTGAACAAATGTACTTAGTAGATGTGTACACAGAGTTCCACTCCACATCAGCATACACTTTCTTTTCAGCTGTACATGAGATCTGCAAAGTAGACCAAACACTAGACAATAGATCATGCTTGTGTAAATGTAGAGGAATTGCAATTATCCCATGCATATTATCTCAACATATTGTAGTGAAATTGAACTCAATGGCAAAAGAAACCACAAAAATTCCACACCTGGTAACTAAATAACACCCTTCTTATAAGTCAGTACATCACAGATGAAATTAAACAGTACTTACCGTTAAATAATTATAAAGATAATATATACAAGACCTTATGAGTAACAGTGAAACCAATCAAAAAAGGGAAATTTATAGTGCTGAAATCTCACATCAGTAAAACATAAAATGAGCTCAAACAAACAACCTAATATTGAACCTCAGACTTCCAGTAAAAGAACAACAAAGCAAACATAAAGCTTGTAGGAGGGAGGAAATTATGAGGATAAAAATCAGAAATTAATGTGATTGAAACCAAGAAAACACTAAAAAGATTCAATGAGCAAAAAAGTTGATTCTTTGAAAGACTAAATAAAATTGATAAACTCATAGCCAACCTTATCAAAAGAGAAAAGCAATTCATTTACTTATTCATCATTAAAGCAATTATGAATTAAAAGGGCTAAATCACAACAGATCTTGTTAAATATATAGGAATCGATTTAGTAAAATATTCATACACTCAAAATTATAGTACTCTGGAAAAGGAGATTTAAGAGGATATCAGAAAATGGAAAGATAGCCCTTGTTCATGGGCAGGAAGACCCAACAAATTGAAAATGACCATACTCTCAAATAGCTATACAAATTTAACTCCTTCTGTGACAAAACTAAATAAAAAAGGGCAATACAAATGAACAATGATTTGGTATCTGCATATTCAAAATAGGATAGATATACACCTGCATTCTCTTAATTCAATAAATAGAATGATTTGTTCTAATAGTGTCTGTGGACAGGATATCTTGTCTGCATCTTGTGCAATGAATAACCACTAAGACAACAATATACAATGTAGTTATTATTGAAACTGTGCTAGTAATCAGTTTTGAAACTCTCTCATTGCTATTTGTTTCTCAATAAAATTATTTTTAAAAAGACAATGGCTATCATCAAGAAATCAACCAAAAACATCTAGTTGAGAGTTAGTGAAAAAGGAACACTTCTTCACTGTTGGTGGTTGTGCAGATTGGTACAACAACTGTAGAAACCATTGTGGAGGTTTCCCAGAAAGCAAAGATAAGAAGTCCCATTTGACCCATATCTCGGTATCTTCCTGGAAGAATTAAAGCTTCACACCACTGAAATATATGCACACCCATGTTTATAGCAGCACAGCTTGGAATAGC
>NW_004524870.1:340482-343000 GCF_000260255.1 Octodon degus | reverse complement strand
AAATCTTTCTTCTCATTGAATTAAGAGAAGTAGCTCTATATCTATCCTAACTATTTTGCATTTGTAGATACAAATGGTCCTACATTTGTATTTCTTTTTTGTTTAGTTTTTTCAGAGATGGGCATTCCATTGCCATTTAAATATTGTAGGTGCATGAATTTAGCAGAAAAGTATAAAAACAAGGTATACCAATAGCTATTGTTAAATAGGAAGGCATTGTTGACAAAGGAAAGAGGAATTAGGGAGGGATCAGGAGGAAAGAGAAAAGTAAAAATAGGTAAAAGGATAAAGTGGAAACAATGCTTTGCAAGTAAGGAAGAAAAGATGAAGGGAAGGAAGAGGGTTGGGGAAAAAAGAAATATTAAACTTTATATAGGTATAAATTCCTTTTGGTTGATATGGCCATTATGTATACCTAAATTGTGCCAATATGCTAACTACATCTTGCAAAGTGAGAAACATCATATATTTGTTGATCTGACTTTACAAGGTCCATCTTTTATAATGGCATAGCATAGAAAATTAAAGTTATAAGAAAAAATGTTATCAAATTTTTAAGGCCTCCTAAAGGTTTTAGGGTAGAGATAACACTTTTTCTGTTAAACAAAATGGTTAAGAGCATATCCCATGGAGGCAGAGACTAAGGTTGCAAAGCACAATCAGTAATTTCAGTCACATGATCTTAAGTAATTAAACTCTGTGCTTCAGTTTCTTAATCTTCAAAATAAAAATAATAACCCTGAGTTTATAGCTTCTAATTGAATTTGTCTTACATAGCTATAAGATACTGAGAGGAAAAGAAGTTGAAAGGCAAATCCAAAGCAACTAAGGGAAAGAGTTGGAATTCCAAAGTGAACTGGAAAGATTTACTGAGGTATAATTGATAGCCTAAGTGGCTTATACATCCAAAGTAGAGATGAAACAAAGATATTTGACTCTTAGTAAAACTACATTCCAGTCCTAACCAAACTCAGTTTCTAATTGAATAAAAAAAATTTGGCCCCTCAGTCAATCTGCCTAAGAGGAAATTAATGACCGATGATGTGGAAGCTATCATCTTCAGTGTGTATTATTCATCTATTAACCAGAACTCTGGAGCATTAGAAGTCAACAGCCCTATGGAGAAGCAAGTATATTCAATAGGAAAAACCAAGAATTAGAAGTCAGTCTGGGAATTCAAAATTAAAATGACCAAACTCAATAAAATATTTTACCTCAGAATATACTTCTCATTGGCATCCATTTTACATATAAAAAACAGGTACATTGAAAACAGAAGGTAGGAAAAACAAACATTGACCAGAACACTTGCTTGGATATATAGAGCCCTCAATTTTCAAACATACTATGAAATTGCGTCACTACAGTGCAGTTCTAATGCAAGGTTAAGTAACAGTGTGATGAAATGTAAGAATGAAAAAAAATATATATATATATATATATATATATATATATATATATATATATATATATATATAGAGAGAGAGAGAGAGAGAGAGAGAGAGAGCACAAAGATGTGAACACTATTTTCTGGGTAGGTTTGGCTTTTTCAATGATCAGTACTAGAGAAATTAGGTAACTATGAAGGGAAAATGTAAACTTAGATAAATTCAAAATAGACATTAACTTACAATGACTTAAAGATTCAAACATGAAAGGTAAAAAATAAAATTTATAGAAGAAAACCTAAGTAAATATTCACAACATTCCCTTAGGGAAGTGTTGCTTTAAAAAGAACATTAAAAAGTGCATTCGCTTTTTGCAATATTACTTCTAGCAATGGTATTTGTGACCAAAAAAAATGGAAAGATGTCCCTCAATTGGAAAATAGCCCCTCAAAGGGGCTATTCTCAGTGAATATAATTAATGCCTTGATTTATGCATGCTTCTCTTCATGAACAATTCAGCTCAGACACAAGCATTTTGAAAAATATTACTTTCAATCTTGAATGCCACATCAGGAGATGAACATGACCAACCACAGCTATCTTCCCCTCACAAAGACTTACAGTGCCATCTTCTCCACAATAGTGAAATAAATTATGTATGTGAATTTGTATTCAAGTGTGTAATATATTTTCCATTATTTCAAAGACTAAGACAAAGATCTAATTTTTGAACAAGAAATTCAAGAAGGCCCTTAATTGGCAAAGACACATATGAGCTAGTGTTTAATTTGTCTACTGTAGGATAAACAGAGAAAAGCTACACTATCTACTAATAACACTAATAATTTCCTTTTACAATTTTCAAGATATGAAATAAATGACAAAAACAAGAGTTGGAAATGATAAATATGTCTATATTTCTGACATGAGTATAATAGTCATTGTATGCTGTACCTCATTGTACACTTACTTTAATAATTTGGGGAGTAAGCAATAGAAATGTGTGAAG
The DNA here is from genome assembly GCF_000260255.1 of Octodon degus. Classification (NCBI taxonomy): domain Eukaryota; kingdom Metazoa; phylum Chordata; class Mammalia; order Rodentia; family Octodontidae; genus Octodon; species Octodon degus. The sequence continues at coordinate 340,603 of NW_004524870.1, read as the reverse complement.
AAACCTATGTAAAACACATACAGTAATGTTAGTTGTAGTGCTGAGAATATAGTTATATGCATATATGACAAGTGTGAGGCCCTGGATTCGATCCACAACACTAGTCAAATAAGAATAATAA
>NW_004524870.1:336412-339357 GCF_000260255.1 Octodon degus | reverse complement strand
TATTTAAAAATTTGCATTACAAATGAGAGCAATAAAGGGATAGAAAAGAATTGGAGTAAAAGAAGACTGGACAACAGCAGGACAACTTTCAAAACTGTAGCTGCAGGACCAACATTGGTGGCATATAGTGGTGAGATGTGAGTTCCAGAGTGCTTGAATGGGCCCACACTTATGACCTCTCTCTTGGGATGGCTGTTTTTTCTAAATATTTGAAAATTTCTTTAATATGCATTCCAAATTTCTGAAGTCTCTGACGTTCTGGATTCTGCACCGCACCTTTTTCTCCATGCTTAGAGCTTCACACACTGCCATCTTAGAGGCTTATTATGAGTCCCCCAAGGTTTCCCTTTGAAATTTGGTGGAAAACTCTCTGATCTAATAACTCTTGTGATCTTCAGGCAAGGAAGACTAGAATCACATGAATGATACCAGGGTGATAGTAGTCAGGGCACAGTGTTCTGGGGATCCCATAGCTTCTGAGTGTTGACCAGTAAAAACTTATCTATAAGGTATCACTAATGTGGAAAGTAAGCAGAGGAGAGAACTGGTATATAGAACTCCTTTTACTCTCTCTTCATTATCATATAAATCTAAAACTTCCTTAAAATAAGGAAGATGATTGAACACAGATAAATGAAACCTGGGGAACTGGTTACCCAGAAGACCTTTCTTGATTCAAGATCTCAGATACTCTTCTCAAATTACAACACTTCTGCACCTTTGAGGAGTGTGTGGAGTTTTATTACTGAGATGCAACCAATATTTTTGAAGCTATATCTCATTTGAATTTCACTTTACCCATGGTTCTTTTTATGCTAAAATTTATGTTTCCACACATTTTCTGCTGAAAATTTTAGACCCAGGGTCTCACTGTCCATCTGATATAAAACAGAGAGCAGTACCCCTGTTAGAGCCTCAAGTGAGGATTAATGGATAAGATATTTCCCCCTAAAGAGAGCCCTTTATCCACTGTGAACTCCTGTCCCAATGTGATCTGTTGAAGTAAAGAAATTCTCTTGATTTCTCCATGAATCATGTGCTTTTTTCTAATGTGAACAATTCTGTGTTTGAAAAATTAGATTTATGGTTACATAAGTTGCTGCATTCTCTGTATTCATAAGCATTTTATCCACTGTGTATTTTTGGTGGCTGAACAAGTATCTGATATGACTCAAGTTTTCCCCAGAACGAGAGCATTTGTAGTGCTTTGTCCAGTGTGAAAGTTTCTCTTCCCACTTGCTCCTCCTGTGTAGCATGCCCTCCCTCACTATGACTAACTTGAGGCTTGAGAAGACACGAGCTAGTTGGAAAATCCTTCGTCTTTACCCATTCAATATGTAAAGTTATTCTGTGGTGGGTATATCCTGCAGTTCTCCAGTTTTGAGCCCCTGTTTGTTGTTGTTGTTGTTGTTGTTGTTGTTGTTGTTGTTGTTTTCTAGGAGAGTTTATCCTTGGTGTGTAACTTCTGAGGTTGGAAACAGTCAGCTCTGAACTAGAATTCTTTGTTTGGTGTTTAATACAGACATGACTTCTGTCTGGAAACATAGCCAGTGAATAGACGTCTCTCAAGACAAGACCGGATATTACCTTGGAGTGGTCTTTCTGGGTAAGCATCCCTGTGGTGGATGCTTGGCATATGCCATCCTGTGTATAACCACATTGCTCTGGAGATGCCTCATCAGGCTTCAGTCTTGGTCAAGAATCGGACCAAGCTCAGCTCAAGCTTTTTTTACTACAGCTGCAAGTATGCCTACTCTACCAGACAGTACATTTATCTTTGAAGACTTTCGTAATGAGATATCATGGGTTGGATAATTTCAACAACATATTTTAATTTTACAGTACTTTTGAAGCCTGGAAAACCTGCATGGATTTGTTAGAAGGTTTGACTTTTCCCAGTGTCACCCTCATTAGTTTGATGATAACTATTTTCTCGTGTGCTCACGTGTATTTTTCTGTGTGTATGACCAAAGCTGGTGTTTTTCCCCTTTTTACAGGAATTCCAGTATATTGTGTTTGGACCACTCTTAAGACTTCATTTAACTTTAATTACACTACCAAAGAGTCTATTTTCAAGTGCGATTACACTATTGGTCAGGAATTTTGTTTATGAATTTGATATGGAGGTACAATGGTATCTATAACAGCACCCAAGATGCTTCAAACTTAACATTTGATAGTTTTATTGGACTAGGAAGATGCAAATATGTATGGTTCCCTAAGTGTTTTTGCAGTTATGGGAACATATAAACAGTCAATGATCACTATCATACAGGTTTTTTTTTTCTTCTTTAAAGGTAGTGTATGGCTGGAAAATTAGAAAGGGAAAATGTGCCTCTATATACACATGAATTATGAAAATATAACTACTAGATACTCTTCTCTGGGTGATATGACAAGGCATGATAAAGTTTTATAATTTTCAGTGCAAAATAATAGTTCTAGAAATGTATTTCAAAAAAGTAATAGATATGCAAAAATTTATTTTTGTGTTACTTTTATATACAACATGAAATTTGATACATAAACCATATATAGTGATACATTTTGATAAACTATATTATCTCACATATCTTACTCTGCAATCCATTGTAATTTTTCAATACAATAAGGGTTTCTGAAGAAAAAGAGTAGTATTGTACTGTAAGCATTTTGATGTGTCTTCTTAGTATTTGAGGGGAAAAATATATTTGTGAAGTGAAATATTCACTAGGAAGGATTTCTTTTCAGGAAAAATAAACTAGTCTTCATGGCCAAAGTAAGTCTGAAAATCAGGAATACTGCTATTTCAGAAACAAATATCCTTTTTTAAAAAAAATTACATTAATTGAAATGATGAAATATAATTCCCAATTAATTTAGAAACAATAAATTGAAAGTGAATATTATGAAGTAAATGGAAAACTATGATATAAATTGTGTTGATCTTTAGCCAAATTTTGTTC
>NW_004524870.1:330112-336092 GCF_000260255.1 Octodon degus | reverse complement strand
ATGATAGGAATCTCCTTTGAAGGAAATAACCTTTAGCAGTGTTTTTTCTGCTGTGGAAATGATGGGTGATTTTATGAAAATAAGAAGAAAACAAAACTCTTTTGTTCGCAAAACAAAATTGAGACAATTTCTAGGGCTAAGAGGTCCATTATCCTTGTGTGCAGTTTGTCTAGAGATTTTCCTTAGCCATTTGTGGGAGCAATAAGCATTTTTGTACACATGGAAATAATCAGGAGATTTTCAGGTTGTTCAGTCTAGGTCATGGGTCTTTAAGTTCAAAGAATCTTCATGCTTATTGCTAGTGAAGTATTTTTTATTCCTGGCTATGGGGATTACTGATTCCTGCTGGAATGTAAATTTCTTTCCTCTCCTACTATTAGTTGTGCAGAGGAAAATATTTAATAGCCAATTCTGATTTGTGGAGCTTGCCTTTTTCATAGTATAACTACTCCCACAATGGCCAAATTTAAATTATTAGTGTGATGTTACACATTGAAAAGGGATGACACAAGTCAGGATGAACCTGTTTGTCTCTTGGCTCGAGGATCTTGATGTGGCAGAACAGTAATGAAAGAGCCCAGCCCTGAATATTTTGGTGTGTATGCAGATGCACTACTTTTCTGAGAATTGGCCTACAGATCCACGGAACTAAAATTTCACACATAAAAATGAGAAATTTCCCTAGGGAGTCTCACAAAGTCTGGTAGTTGTACTACCCTTATGTCTAAATCTTTGCTCCTGGGTTCCTGTGCTCTACCTGTTTGGAGATACCTTATCATATAATACTGATCTAGGATACTATACCCTGGAGGATGGTGCTATTTTTGAAGTGATCTATCTCTAAGCCAGTGCCTCAGGGTAGTTATCAGAGATCATTCCATTGACCTATCATGCTGTAGTTTTGTTAGAATGTTTCTCCAAGCTTGACTAAATTTTTAAATAGGATGTAGACCCTGATTTCTCTTTTCTAAGTGTATTTACTTTCAAAGCATTATAAGTCATTTCTTTACCCCTGTGATATATAAATGGATAAAAGTCTATTTAAAAGATTGACATGCAGAATGACTTTGTTAAGAATGTGGAAACATTTCCCTGAAGAGAAATAGTTAATGAAGAAAGTGGCCCTACGGCCCAGTTGAAGGGGGAGGATAGGAAACACGCTTCAGTGATCACTAAGTAACATAATGATGGACTAATCACAGAGAAAAATACTTGTAATCTCAGACATAACTTAATATGATTGAAATAGTGGCAAGCACATTGGATATTCAGAATTTGTGGGATTGAGATTGGCTTAAGTGGAAGGCCATTTTACTGAGCCAATATATAGGCTTCATTCTGTTACCATGGACAGCACTGAAATGGACAATGGCAAATAATAGTTGCAACTTGAATTCAGCTATTTCACTCATTGTTTCTACCTGGTTGTTTAATGTCCCATAATGACAGATGCACTCAGGTAGGAACCAATAAATATGCACAGACTCTCACACTTGGACCTCACTCGCATTAGTACAGATCTCTCTCCCTCAAATCTTTTATCTAAGTTGATAACTCTCAACAAATCCTTTTGCCAGTGTTAATAAATTGTGTACTCATAATTTTTGCTACACTTTTTATACACAAAGTATAAAGCCAGTGATACCATCCAAAGAATCTTCCTATTATGTGAATTTTTGACATGTATACATATATAAAACATATTTTGTATATATATTTTATGTATTTATATATACATATGCTATATATATTTATATTTCATATATATGATGTTTATTTTTAAGGAATGAATGCATAAGTGTTGGTTGTTAGCAAATATGATATCTTTAGTTCAGGAGAGTAAGCCAAAAATTCAGGCAACTGTCATTCTTGCAATGTTATGTCTGAAATTCATAGACCAGTCTAAAAAGTCAGACGGCATCTCTATGTTACAGTCTTGAGACAGAATTTCTATTTTTCTGATGAAGTGGCTGTGAAATTTTTTAGTTAAGCTCAGCCATACTATAAAAAGCAAGTTGCTTTACTTTAAATGGATATAAAATACCATCACCCAAACACATAACAAATTCATGATTAAACAGTTAATCAGTTACTCTGTCCTTACTGTGTTGATAGTCAGATTAACTAACATGGAATTGTCTCCTGGTAATGAGAGGTAGGATTCTGTTTATTTTAAAATTTTCTCATGCTTTTATTTTTGACTTTTAGCATTTTAAAAATGTGCATATTTTCTAATTTTAAAAGTCAATAAAAACTTTTTACTACAACTATTAATGTTGCTTCCATAACATCTTAAAGTAAAGAGAAAAGCATTGTGCAACTAAATGAAATATCATATGCAGAAAAACAAGCAAACGAAGTTTCCATGGATTTCTAAGTTAAAAATCTTTTTTTTGTAGAAAAAACAGGCTCATCCCACTACTTTGCACAATCAAGTATGATGTGATGTTCTTTGAGTTGGTGTTGAATATTGCTTCTCTATTTGTTGAAAGCAGCCTGAAATATTATATTACCTTCTTTTAATAGAAAGCAGTATGCTAACTAATGATTCCAAGTGGTGCAGTTTATTAATAGTTTTTCCATAAACTGTTCCATTTTTTATCCATTCTAAAAGTTATGTACTTTCTTTTCCAAGATGAGTTGTTAAAAATTAAAAGCAGATTAAAGCATGGGAAGCTTTTGTTCCCATCCAGTCATTTTGTACTACTTTTTTATGGAAGACTTCACACCATATAGGGTGTGTAGTAGTGTGTCAATGGATAAGTGAGATGCTGTAAGATTAATATGTTACTATTCTCAATGTCAAAAAGTATAAATTATAAAAATACATAATTATGAGTTTTCTGCTTGTGAAAATTTTGATCTTTAGGCATTTTCTAGCTATTACCATCATCATAAGCTTTATTCTTACCATTCATTTCAGCGGATATATAGATTTTCATGATTCTCATTAGAATTTTTCATTACTTTTTGATCAACTAATGAAATCTTGTGTTCCTCATTAACACTATTATACTCTCTTGAGTACAATATCCCTTGACATTTTTAAAATCATTGTTTATACTTGGCTTTTAACAGCCTCATGGTTTCCACATTGCCTACCAAATCACATACAACAGCAGTCATCCTGAAATTTTCCATGGATCCTTCCTCATGACCTATTGTTCATGTCACCAACTTCCTTTGGCAATAGATCTCTGGCATCCATCAAGTGATGAATACAAATGAAAGCACTGGATATTAATGCTAACTGAAGAGTGGAAGCACAGAAGAAAGAAATTAGGTAGCTCTCTTTGAAAATGTTTTAAATAATTTAGTTGAATACCAGCATTTCTTGAATCCTTTGCAGAAAGATTTTTATTCATATTTTACCCTGACCCTTTATGGGAATCACTCACTATGACAATTTTATCCTTACAAACTATGTTTCCCAAGCAAGAGAATTAAGAGTCAAATATTATCCTTGATTCATAGGCTTAAGACTGGATGTTATGTTACTAGGCATGAAAAAATATTAGTCTTGCAATAGTAAATATTATATAGTAAATATTATATAGTCTTTCAGTAATGCATTTCCATTAGAACTCTGATGACCATATTAATTGGCAATGAGCAGGAATACCTTTAAGGGATCTTTGTTTTTGGTAATAAGCCTCAACCATGCTCTTACTATATTCATTATACCATGATGTGGACAGATGTTCTTCCAGTCTTACTTTTTTTGTTTTATTAATACTGCACAGGCAATATAAACTTAGTATGTTTTTAAGGATTCTAAGACTTTTAAAATGTTAAAAGTATACTGGCTACAATGAAATATCAGCACCTACATTAGTTACTAACAAGAAAGTCAGACTCTTGAAAGTTTGAAGCCAGACACTGACTTCTCTGGAAAAATTTAAAAAGGCATTTTATTCAATTACAAAATTGTTTTGCACATAGTGAAAATCTGTTGTTTTGTGTAGTTCTCTTAATCAGTGATCTTAGCTAAACTTCATGGATAGCTTGCAGTGGCTTCCAGATTTTGAGTTAACCTCTGTTAGCTTGAAACAATCCTACTGTTTCTTCTTCACCTTGTTCAAACTCCTGTGTTGAGTAAAGACTTGCTCTGTACTAGCCAGTGCCTCCAGGAAATGTAGCGACTGATTTGATCCTCTATTCAGATCATGAAAACTTTCTTGACAAGAAAAATAAGGCTGTTTCATTTCCTTAGCATTCATGTCTACTCCGGAGTAGTACTTTTCTTCAAAATCATGTTTGCATTTAAAACTTGGCTATTGGGCCCAAGTAGCTTAGCTTTTCATCAATCTTGGCTTTTGGTATACCTTCCTCACTAAATTTAATCATTTCTAGTTTTTTTTTTTTTTCTTAAATTTAAAGTGAGAGACATGGAGCACTCTGTTTAATTGGAACACTTAGTGAGCAATGTAGGATGATTAACTGGTTTGTTTTCTATATTGTTGTGTCTCAGGTAAGAGAGAGGCCTATGGAGATGGAGAGAGCTGGGGGCCATTTGGCCAGCAGAGCAATCAGAACCTTTACAGTTATCTGTTAAATCTAGTGTTCTGCAGGATAGTCCATGGTACCCTAAGAAATTATAACAATAATTTACAGATGTATCAGTCATTTTCTCATGTCTGGATCATATATGAAACCTGCAATTTAAAGGAAGAAAAGTTAATTTCAGTCCAATTTTACTGGATTCTGTCCATGGTCTGAAAACTTCAAGGCGGAATCAACATGCTCAAAGGGACTACAGGAGAAAATCTGCTCACAGCATAATGGCCAGAAAGCAGAGAATGAAAGAAAGAGTTCCGGGGACAAGCATACATCCTTTTAGGTCCCATTGCCAGGAATGTGCCTCATGGAACAAGATCCCACCTCTGCAGATGTGAGGCTTTGGGGGGACATTTTCAATGTAATCACAATATATACCCAGAGTGGATATAACATAATGTAAAACTTTGAAATATTGCAAAGGTTACAAAATGTGACACGGTATTCACATGCCTTTATCAAATTGTCCCCAATGTACTTTTTCAATTTGAGGTTGCTACAAAACTTGATTTATAAAAATGCACTGTCTGTAAATGGTAAAAATGTTAAATGCAATAAAATCAAATGAATCTATAAAATCAGATATTCTCAAGTGGTTAATAAAGAATTGTTCTTGCCCTTCCATGGATTCAAAAATCAGGAAGCCTAGTAGCCAGACAGCAAAGATTAAAACCCCGTGGTAGACTTCATGTGGGATTAGATTACATTAACCTGTGCACAAGATTTATAAAGGTAAATTCTTGTTTAATTTTAACATATTTTTATATTATTTAACATTTGGAACTGCTTTGTAACCTATCAAAGCTTTATTATAAGACTTGAACAGTTTCATTTAAAAAATCTTGTCTTAATTAAGCAGCTTTTCTATGTAGTTAACATACAGGGTTTGGTTGAACTGTTGGTCATGTCCAGTTGTCCTTCCTAGAATTGAATGGAGATTTTAAATATAATTATCAAGTCAAATGCTTCACTGAATTGATGAAATATACAAATATTCCTGATGATAGCTATTAAGTTGTAGGGAGCTGCGTGTAGCCGTGCCCTAGGATGGCGCCGGTTTCCACCTTCCACCCCCTCAAGGGGTGAGTGCTCCTGGAGTAAACAACTCCATATATGGCCAAGGTTTGGGCTAATGCATTGCTTCCGCATACCTGGACCAATGGGCAGTACACACGTGGCACCCCATGGTTGGAAGCCCTGGGACTTATAAGCTAAGAGCAGGGGCCTCGGGGAAGGAGAAGATGGAGAGAAGACGGATGTAAGGGAACAATAAAGGGCTGCGCAGAAAACCAACCAGTGGTCGCGTCGTTCTTGCAGGCAAGGCCGCGCACGACAAGTGGTGCCGAAACCCGGGAACTGCAGTCCCATTCCTGGTTGGAGCTCTGCGCGAATGGTACCGGTAAGCCCCGAGGTAAGTGGGGTC
>NW_004524870.1:306896-313116 GCF_000260255.1 Octodon degus | reverse complement strand
TTGTTGTTGTTGTTGTTGTTGTTATTGTTGTTATTGTTATGGTACTGGAGATTGCACTCAGGACCTCACACTTAAGCTTATACTGCTGAGCTGTCTCCCCAGAAAACCACCCCTCTTGAACTCTTGATTGCCTTCTTCTAGAAAGATTGTTTCTTTTCACAAATGGATTTCATTAAGAGATGTATCCTAGAGAAAGAGAGAGAGAGACAGAGAGACAGAGAGAGACAGAGATAGAGAGGGACAGAGAGAGAGAGAGAGAGAGAGAGAGAGAGAGAGAGAGACAGAGAGACACAGAGAGACACGGAGAGACAGAGAGACACAGAGAGAGAGAGAGGTATTATTTTTACTTTCTGCTCTTGGGAAATAAAGTGTATTCTTCTCAGTATACTGGGAATGAAAAGAAGGGAAAACTGCCGTGTTGGTGGAATAGCCAAGACCCTGACTTTATTTATTCAATTTACATTAATACTACAAAGAATCCAGGAACTGTTAATAATGTTTTGGGGTTTATCAATTATAGAAATTCTAGTAGCTAATTTCTGTTTGTGATATTTTATAATTACTATATTCCAGTGTCCTCAGCCTTCTGGCTTAGTTCAGTAACAAACACTCAAGTGCTCTTGCAGTGGCTCTAACATTTTGTATTCCTACCAATGAAGAATGAAACTTCTTGTTGCTCCTCACCCTCACTAGCATTTGCAGTGTGGAACTCCATTAGTTTTGTAGATGAGTAGGTATGTGCCGTTGTTGTTTTAATTTGCAATTCCTTAATGACAAATATCATCAATCGTGTTTTGCTATGTTTATGCTATCAATATATCTTCTGTGGTAATATCTCTGCTGAAGTTTTCACCCATTTTCAAGTTAGGATGTTCTTTTTGTAGAATGTAGAGAGTTCTTTGTATATCTAGGATTATGAATTTTAAGCAGATAGTCCTTTCCTTGGCATACACATTTCTAGTCTTTGGTCTGTATTCTCATTCTCTCAACGTTGTCTATCATAGAGGTTTGTGATTTGAATGAGCTAGGTTGGTTAATTTTTTCATCAATAGTGTCTTTGCCATTATATCAAGTGACCTCAGCATACAGAATGTCATCTAACTTTCTCATGTGTTATTTTAAAGAACTTTAACATATTTTCTTTTGTACATGTAATTAGTTTTAGGTTAATTTTTGTGAAAGTGTCAAGTCCATATGTAGATTCATTAAAAAATATGGGCATGTCCTAGCGTAGTTGTTCCATAACTATTTGTTGAAAAGCAGCATTTCTCCTTTGTATTGGTTCTATTTCTCTCTCAAAAATCAGTTGACTATGTTTTGTGCATCACTGTGGGACTTTCTGATCCTTTTCACTGACTCTTTGTCTACTGTTAGTATTAAAATGTCTTAATGACTGCATTGCTTTAAAGATAGACAATGCCAGCCTATTAACTTTGTTCTTCATATTTATTAGGTTATTGTGAATCTTTTGTCTTTACAAGTAAATGTTATAACTTCACAATTTTCTTTAATGTGTTTATACAGGGTCTACAGGGTCTCACTACACAGACCAGACTTATAGTGATCCTCCTGTTTTCAGCCTCCTAAGTGCTAGGATTATAGGCACTCGTCAACACGACCAGTCTCAATAGCTAGTTGCTGGGCCGGCATGGCATGAGGGGGGGATCGACTTAATTTGTCGATAACCACAAAAATTTTTTGGGACTTGGGCTAGGATTACAATACATTTATTGATTACATTTGGAAGAACTGATCTCCAGACAATACTGATTTATTCTCATTGATAATGATTCATTTGTTTAGCTCATTATTTCTTTCATCAGCTTTATAGTTTTGCTCACAGAGATGATGTGAGACATCACTAGTTCTATACCTAAATAGTCAGTGTTTTGCAATGTAATTACTTACATATTTACTAATTATGAAATAAATGCTACTTTTGTAAATCTCAAATTGCACCTGAACTTCTTGAACACCTAAGCAAGAGTTTACACTACAAGCCAACATTGTTATAAGCATTCATTCATTTCAAAGAATTGAATTTGAATTTTCTTTTTTCTTTTTCTTTTTGTTTAACTCTTTAGCATTATCTATATAAACAAACATACCATCTATGAGCAGGCAATTTTGTTTAATGCCTTTTATCACTATTTCTTTTCTTATGTTTGTTTAGTAGCTATAACTTCAAATATAATGTTTAAAATAAATTGTGAAAGGTACACCCTAGCTTTGTGCTTGATTTCAGTGGGAAGACTTCAAATTTCTTAATATTTTATGTTAGATGTAAGTTTTTTGTCAACATTTTTTGATATTAATATTATTATTACTGCTGCAAAGTAGCTGTTCCAAAACCACTGTTTCTTCCGTGTAGTCGTTAAAAACTTCCTTGAGTTACTTCTTTTTTGTCTTTGAAAGTCCTTATGATATTGTATCATTCTATGTGTCTGAAGATGAATCAATGGCATCTACTTCTTGAAGCTAAATGGATAGAGAAAGGAAGCACAGTGCATGAAGGAGATTTACCTACATACTCAGTGCTCCACCTTGAGCTGCTACTAATTATCCTATTGACTATGCCTTAATCTCATAGATACACCTTAGTACATTTATCCTAATTAGATGCATAGGAAACAGGTCTTCTGACTCAATGAAAGAAAATTCTAAAAGACACACAACCAATCCAGAATTACAAAATAATTGCCAAAACCATTAGCTTGAATGTGGTTTACATAATTATGAATATAAATATAAATTAAAGCTTTGTTAGTCAACTTTCATTCACTGAAATCCATATGTGAAATAATTAACCTATAAAAAGACAAGATGCATTTTGGGTCATGGTTTGAGAGCTCCCAATCTATGACTGAGTGGATCACTGCTTTCAGATCTCTGGTGATAGTGCCGGATGCCACTGGTGGCAAGTGTGTGGTGGAAAAAGCCTGTCACCTGGACTAAAAAGTCTGGTGACCTGGACTAAAAGAGAGCCAGGAGGCAGCTGGGCTGTCACAATCACTGGCAAGGGCAGACCTCAAATGACATAAAGACCTCCTGCCAGGCTCCAGCCATAGTTTCCACCTCTCCCCAGTAGGACCATTCTAGACCAAGCTTTCAAACACGAATCTTTTGGAAGCACTTAAGATCCAGCCTGGAGGAAGCTTAAACATTTGGATTTGTAAGTGACTTGCTCTTTCACAAATGTCTTCTGATATTTATGTGGCACAGACCATTTTGTCAACACATTTGCAAAGCTTATGCATTAGAATGTGTCCTCTCTCTCTGTTTCTAAGTGAGTGAAAATAAAAGTAATATAGATATTTTGCAGTATAACTTAAGACTGATGATAGGGCCTGCCAAATAGCTCAGTGGATTAAGATGCCAATTTATGAAGACACGGGGAGTAGGGTTCAATCCCTGCTATGCTGACCCTGCCCTTAGTGCATGCTGAGATTGCAATTGAGACTGGGTGTGGTGATGGGCACCTATAATCCCAGCTCTTGTGAGGCTGAAAATAGGAAGATCACTATAAGTGTTATCTGCATAGTGACACCCCATAGATCTGTACTAAGTACAAAAAAATAAAAAGACTGAATCTTGATTTTTTTTTTTTTTTTGCATAATGCAGCCTGAGGGATCAAAATTATTTTCTAAAATAATTTCTTCTAAAATTTCAAGGATCTTACTTAGCACTTTACCTTTCACTGCTTCCCCCTTACAAGATTAATGCAGCAGCACTATTTCTTGGCTTTTAGAATAGTGATGCTATATTGAGGCCAATCATCTACAAGATTAATGGGGCCAAACTATTTGGGAGTGGAATGTAGGAAAGTACAAGAAGATGTTGAAGGACAAATATATTCAAAAGTAAGCTCATGAACTAAGGAGATAGCTCAGTGGTCTAAGGGCCTGGCTGGCAAGCACAAGGAGCCAGGTTCAATTGTCAGTACCACATGCACCAAGCTGGCCATTGAAACCGGGTGTGGTGGAACATGCCTATAATCATAATTCTGAGGAGTGAGAAGGCTGAAACAGGAGGATCACTAGAGTCTGATCTGTGTAGTAAGACACTGTAGACCTTATAAACCCTGTACTAAATACAAAAAAAAAAATAGTGGATGTGTAATAGAAATTCCTTCTGCTCATATAGGCTGTGAATTTTAGAGGAAGTAAGAGAGTTCATGCAATCAAAATGTGAAATTAAATTAAATAAAGTAAAGAAGTTATTTTTAGAATCTATAGATTATATGGAATTGGTTAAACCTAAGGTGAAGGTACACTAAAGGTATGTGTAAACATCTTCTTAAATTATTATTCAATAAAGCTTTATATAATGTGAAAATCATTGATTATTCATTTGTTCACTTATAAATTCTTTTGTATGTATAGCCAGATGTCGAATTTCAAAGCTGACCTTTTAGAATGAGTAATTATTCACATAAACCTGAAAAATGAAACAATAAGAATTACATCTAATGGTTGTATTAGAATCTGGACTAGTAATTTTTCTTTGAATGAACAGAGCACCTTGTAAATCTTCACCTGGAGCACTTTTAGGCAACAGTTTGCTGGGATGAACTAGGGGAAGTTCTTTTGGATTACTTGGCAGGCTGCTCTTTGTTCTGATATTGACAGCATGCAGTAGTTTAATAGATTTTATATCACGTCTGAAGGGGCTGTGGTAGCACATTCTGAGAACATATTCACTGCCAGTCAAATTTCAATTTGGCTCCGTTCAATTCAGCTGACAGGAACGATGTGGATGCCCCCAGAGTACTTAGTTCTTTAAGCTTTAAAATATGCAAGTGTCGCTTCAGTGTAGGTCACTGAAAAGCTGTAGGTTGATGGCTTTTTACTTCATAGGAAGCTCTTGCATGACTATTTTGACAACTTCTAAACATATGAATGTAACACGTAGGAAGGAGATACTGTAGTTGTGTGGGAGGTGAGACTTAGCCATTGCTCTTTTCATCTTTACTAATCAATGCTTGGAATCTTTTTAAGAAAGCAGATAGCTAATGATTTTATATGAGAACTGCTAAGTATGTTTTTTTTGCCCACAAATACCTCATTCACTAGTGTCTGAGGTGTCCATCACAGTCATGTCTTATGCTAAGGCAATGTACCCAATTAAAACGTATATGACAATAGGAAAATAATTATATTTTTCTATTCACACCTGCTTAAAAATAGCTTATCCAGTTGATAAGGAACTGATAGAGTGGTACATGGACCAGACAATATTTGATTGAAAGCAAAGAAAAACAAAAAGATTCTTCAAGAATTTGCAAAATAAATAATTTTACGCAGTAAGGAAAGAGAAAGGACATCGAAGTAGAGGATGCCTTAGTCCTTTCAGGTTGCTACAAGAAATACCATATACTTAGTGCCTTAGAAAAATACAAATATATTTTTTCCTGTTCTATGGGTTGGGAAGTCTAAGATCCACTGCGTCCACACAGCTGACATCTGATGAAGGCTTGCTTTCTCACAGATGGCACCTGCCCCTCTATTCTCACACAGCACAGTGGGCACAGCAGCTCCCTTCCACTGCTTATAAAATCATTTATCCTGTTCGAAAGGTCTCTGTCGTCATGATCTAAAATCACTCTGAAGGACTCCTAACATTACCTTCAAAGTTAGCTTTCAAAATATGAATTTTTCAGGAAAATGAACTCAAGACAAACATCAGAATGAAGAAAGAAGAAACCACAAAGCTTTCTATGTTCCACAATTTGGTGTTAAATTCTCTTATTCGTCTATCCTTTCAAATGATCAAGGAATTTTTGAACCAATTTATTCAAGCACTGTATAGCTCAGTACTATTTTCACTAACAGTGGTAAAAATAGATAAAAAGAATGATTATGTTCAAATAAACACAAATAAATTTAATATTTCTGTCATTTTTCAATTTATTACTGAGGTTCAAATTCACACATTAATAGATGCTCTGAAATAAATGTTAGAGGAAATATATACAGGACAAATTAAACAAATATTTAGTTAAGGTACTACAATAGGTAAAAGAGCTTGAACCTAAGTGATAAAACAAAAATGGGGGCATTCATCCAAAATTGAGGTAGCTGATGAGGATGGAGCAGAAGAGGGGAGGGGCTGGCCAACGTGATAGGGCATGAGTGCCAGCCCATTGCACTCACTGAAGCCAGGAACCTCTTCATCCCCAACAACACATGGAAAATACTTTCTCCTTTTGTATTTTTTTTT
>NW_004524870.1:301599-306046 GCF_000260255.1 Octodon degus | reverse complement strand
CTCAGGGTATGGACTGGAAAATAGATACTAAGATGAACTTCATAGAAGGAATGGTGTTCTACAATCCAGTAGAGCAACTACAGTTCAAAGTTTATGAGTCATTTTATGTGGACCTAGAGAAGAGGTTTTAGTATTTTCAACACAAAGAATAATAAATGATTAAGGCAATGGATATTTCAATTGTCCTGATTTGATCTTTACACATTACATTATGTACTGAATAATCATACTGTGCAATTTTGGTAAAAATTTAAAAAAATACATGTAATTGCTATAGGTCAGTTTGAAAAGTACACAGCTTGCTAAACTGACTGAGGAGAAGGTGAGAGTGGGGCACTACAGGAAGAAGGGCTTCTGCACTGGTACCTTGAGAGGCGGTGCTGTGGTGCTACGGGTGTGAGGACACTTGGTGGAGATCTGTCTTGTGCGCCTGCCTAGGGCAGACATGCCCTCACTGAAGCTGCAGTGTCACCATGTTCTGAGAATCACTTCGGTCCTTTCTGCCCACATGGACAACCTGTGATGTAGGTTTCAGCCTATGCTAGAAGCCTTAACTCTGTTACTAAGAAACTCCAGCCACTCTAGGCTGTTTATTATTCATCTTTCCTACGTTTTTACTTTCATACATTGTTTGTGATCTGCTCCGTAACTGCAGACCAGCTGTGGGTCTCCCATCTAAGGAGCTGAATGTACTCTTTTCTGAGGTCCTGAGATGATCTTGAAGCCCACCTACCCACAGAATTAAGTCACAGGTTTGCTGACCCCCAATGTGGACAAAGAATTTTCAGGCTGCATCAGTAAGACACATAGACACATTTGGCAGAAATTTAAAAGCACACACATCAGGAAATAGAATGTTCTCCCTTAAGGGGATCACTTTGTGACCTGGAGCTGGGGATTGTTATGGGTCTTGGAGCTGTGTGCAGGATGGGTGATCTAGGAAATGCAATCTGTCTGTTTCCAAGATCACAGCTCTGGCGGGTGATGTTTGAATGCAAACTGCTTACAGACTAGCCAAGCTTTCTACTAATATGGCTGCTTCAGGTGAATGGAGGTTTGTGGGGAGAAGCACAATTTACAGGTGAAAAAGGGTAATGTGTTTACAAGTAAAAAGGGAATATATGCAATTGAAAGGGATTTTTTTTTTCTCCTGGGAGAAGAGCAAAAAAAAAAATTACTTAACTTTTAAATTAGCCTTGTATCTAGAAGCTGTGATTTTATTTTTCTTTAAAGTATTAAAAATTTCCCTTTCTTACTCTGCTTTCTACCTATCTTTGTGTCTTGATTCTGAAATATTGTGAAATATGTACTACACACTGAAGCAAGTATTTGTTCTTCCTTATCCTTCCAGCTAAAGAAACTAGTAAAATTTCATTATAGCCTCCCGTTTCCTTTTTATCAATTTATTTTTCCTCTTAGCTTTCCTCTGTTGGAATTACTGAATACTTCTAGTTCTGATTTGACACAGAATACTATAATGTTTCCTACCATTTTACCTTTCTCCTAAACTATAGATTCATAAGGCTGACTAGTGTGTTAGTAAGCTTTCTATCACTGTAAGAACACATATAATACAACAACTTTAAAGGAAGAAAATTTTGTTTTATCTCACCGTCTCAGTTACTTTTCTCTCATTGACATAAAATACCCGACACCCAAAATTAAGGAAGAAAAGGTTTATTTAGCTCACAGTTTGTGGAGGTTTCAGTCCATACTCATCTGGCTCTCAGGCAGAGTGGCATATGGCAGAGGACAGCAGTTCTCAGTGGTGGAAAACAGCAAAGAGCAAGAGCGAAAGGGAGGAGTAGTGGTAACAAGGACAGAGAGCAAGTCTGTCTCCCCTATGTTGCATTCAGGCTATTAGCCCCAGGCTGGGTGTAGCAGTTACACCCATAATCCCAGTAGCACTCACACCCATAATTGCAGTAGCACTCACACCCATAATCCCAGCACCAGATCATGAATTAATCATAAACTATAGAATTTGGCCCCATAACTGCATGTGGCTTTGAAGGGACAGCTAGACACAAACCATTACAATTCCATTTTCAGTCCATGGTGTTGGATTTGTGGCTTCGGGCCCATGATGGAACAATATATGCATGGCAGAGAGAGTCAAGTCACCTCACAGTTGCCAAGAAGGAAAAAGAGAGACAACCATCAATAGTCTCAATATCTTTTTCAAAGGGCCTGGAGGCCCTAACTTTCTTCAGCTTGCCTGTTCGTGACAATCCTGCCTCCTAGCAGTTTCAAAGGTTGGGGACTCCTCTTTAGCACATGGCCTTTGGGAAGCATTTAAGATCCAAACTGAAGTCACTGGGTATCTGCCAGGTTCCCTTGCAGGCATGGATTGATCAGATAAAAGGTGTCTATCAACACTGTTTTTTTATGTTTGATTTTCAGAAAAAGGACCATAGCTTTTATTTTTTTTGAAGATTTAAAATTTCTGAATTTAATTCAACTTATAATACCACATTTTCAAGAAAAATGAACCTTTTGCAAAGACATTTAAATAAAATCATACCAAGATGCACAAAAATGAAATTGTCCAAAACTTCTTCTAAAGAAAAAAATCTTTAAAGCATATACATAAAAATATTAACAATTATCTTCCGTTATTTTTTTATTTTTATTTATTTATTTATTTTTTTTGAGGAACCAGGCATTGAACTCAGACCCTTGTACTTGCCAGGAAAGCACTTATTCTACTAAGCCATCTCCCCGGCCCCGTATAGCTTTTAACATATTCACAAACATCTCAGTGATCGAGGTAAACATGAAGTGTAAATTTGTTGTAGTTTAAAAAGTGAGGCCCAAACCCAGGTGAAATTTAAAGTGTTTTATGAAGCTTTAAGAGTACTACTTCCGGGACTCCACTAAGAATAATCAAATCTGAATTTCTAGAGGCAAGATCCAGACATGGTATTTTAAAATATTGACCTGAGGGTGCTCATACTGAGCCAGGGTGGAGAGCCACAGAGTGAGTAGCTCTCTTCAAGTTGGATTCTTGGGCTCTTTGTAGTATCCTAACTTTATTTTATCATTCCTGCTTGAAATATAAGAATAGTGGACAGAAAGAAGATCCTCTCTGTGGCATCCCCTGTGCTCTTTCAGAGACACAGTATCTTACTTTAAAACTAATTTTCCTCATAGTAACCTCAATATAGAATGATCCTATGTCAATAGCCATGATTAGCAATGGTAGCACATATGAGTTATAATTAAAACATGGAACTTGTCCATAATTTGAAGCTGAAGTCTAAAAGCCATACAGCAGATAAATAATTTAAGCATAAGCATGAGAGAAAAATTTTCCAGCTACAGTGACCTTTGAAGTGGTAAAAAAAAAATGACCTTTCAAAGACAATTTCTTCAACACTGTTTACAGGGCTCATGTAGAAAATGCCACCTAAAATTTGAGTAGAGGCATGTTCCGAACAAAATTATTTTATATTTAGTTTGAACTTTATACAAGAAATTTGGCTGTTCCACATATAGCATGCAGTGAGAAGAAAAGAGCTTAACACCATTCTTTCTAAGCACTAAAGTAAAAACTAACTACATATGCCAAGTGTAAGTGTCAATTTACTCTTTCAAATAGTACCATGGTAAGTTTATTTTTGCATAGATCCAAACAGGATTTTTGTACAAAACCTAAAACATGATGAAGCACAATTTTGACCAATAGATTAAAAGAACAAAGAAAATATAATATTATGTTTATTTTATAATTTTCCTTGATTTTCTAAAGACACTCTTAACATTTTCTAAATGATATGTGAGTCTTGATGGTTTCGAAGTTTCTGTATATTTGCACTAGTAATCTCATTAAGGAAGGTTGTGGGTTCCTGACTTCCAGCTAATCCCCTCATCTTGTTTGACAGAGTCTTGCTTAAACAAAAGCTTCTTCTTTTATGAATCTGAAGGTCAGCAGTAAATTCAGTAAAACCAAAGTAGGAAATGATCTTAAAATGTATGATTGATCGAGGGAGACCTTTTTCCACCTGTGCTGTGAACTGAACACTGATGCTTTAAATCTGAGGGGTTTGGCTGATGAGAAATGAATTGGGATCAAGAGCACAAGGAATGTTTATAAAGACATAACCTCCATTCTGTGGGCTCTCTCTGAGTTGTAATAATTATCTTCCTTTGAAGACTACACAGTGTGCAGTTTAGAAAATATATAAAAGAATGTAAGTGAATGCAATGGGTCGAAAAATTAATGTGATAATTAGAAAAAATTAGCCTGAATTGACTTAATGACACTGATTAAAATACACTTAAGGTATGTGAAACATATACACTCAGAATTTTGTATTCTTACACATGGATAACAAAGTGAAAAGAGATAAAATTATACAAATATCTTTAGTATATTATGGAAAAGTTACAATGGACATTTTCTTAGATTGAATTCACTCACTCTTAAGGTGCATAAAATATTTAG
>NW_004524870.1:299817-301434 GCF_000260255.1 Octodon degus | reverse complement strand
AATATGTACCACAAACTTGGTGACTTAAGAAAAAAAGAACAAAAAGAAGAATTATTCTTGTATAGATCTGGAACCTGGAAGTTTAAGATCAAAGTGTTTACAAAGTTCACTCTTTGGCTGCTTTGAGAGACAAGATCTTCCACACTTGTCTGCAAAGGTCTGGTGGCTGCCAGCAACCCTTTCATTTATTTGCTTATAAATAATCTCTGCCTCCTCACTACATTGCACTTTTACATATCTCTGTCTAAATTTCCTTTTGTGATAAGTATACCAGTCATTGGGTAAGGTAGTGTAGAAGGATGATATTTAGATTCATCATGTTATTAAGGACCCTATTTCAAAATAATTCACTTTGATAGTTCTGTTAAGAGTTTAGAGTATAATTTTGAAGGACATAATTCTGCCCATTATGCTGAATATTTCATAATGGCTTGGGAGACTCTTTTGCAGGTTTCTAGATAAGCAGAGACCATATGATATTTTAATTTTTTATCCTTTCAAATAATTACTTTCTTTTTTTTTTTTGAACAGAATATATTTATTGAGGGAAAGAAAGCTCCTGTCTGAGAGAGGGACTGGGTTACCCCCAAAGTTATTAATTTCTAGTGTGTACTATAAGCTTCCCTGTGTATCCAAAGCCTGACTTGATATTGCTACAGCAGAATCTCTCTGGTTTCATTCACTCAGGTGTAACAGTCCTTTCCTTTCCTAACTACTTTCTTCATTAAATAGTAATGTGGATGTGCATGTAGATGTTTGTGTGGAAAGCTTACTTGTAAGCTTTCATATAAAAAAGATAATGCAATGAATTAGGTGCCCTTTCACAATCTCCACTAAGAACAAGATTCTTTGATCCGTTCATTTGATGTCTTCATTCATAAAGGTTACTGAACCCAAGGCAGTTTTCTAAGCTTTAGTTTACAAAATACTGCAATTTTAATTCTTCTCTGATGCATAAAATGGATCGTGAGTCACTGTGGAAATAGAATGAAACTTTGGAGATTAGAACGTCAGTAAGCTTAGAGTAAAATGCTTTATTTATATGGGAAGAGAACTCATACCAGCTGTTTTAGAAGTTCACTGCATAACTTTTCTAAGGGTCTTACGGCAGCATGTATCCATAACGTGGGAAAATTGACATAAGTACTAAAAAAGTACCATACTTATGTAAACAAAAACCTAGATATAATTTTAAAATCCCTAAGGAAAGTTTTGTCTCAGTGGAAAACTGTATATTGTCTCTAGCATACATTTTTATAGTAGCACCTAGGTTGGAGGTTTTCACTTGCTTTCTTTGTTTACCAACCTTACTCTATTTCATCAAATTAGGCTGTGTGTGATTGTCACCCATCAGAAATATGAAGACAAGATAGATCTTTATAACAAGAGATGTAACTTTTGCATCTGACAAGGTTAGTCAAATCCCCTCAGGATTTACCCTGAAACCCTGCACCACAGGTTGCAGATCCTTTGTCAGTGTCAGCTATGGGGATGAGTCATGGCTATTGCTTGGCCAATTTGCTTTCTGTGAACCATCCAGCAGAAAAGTATAAAAACAAGGTGTAAAAAGTAAAGACATATTAATATGCTGAGCTGTAAAAGGCTCAAGTAAACAAC
>NW_004524870.1:291257-293573 GCF_000260255.1 Octodon degus | reverse complement strand
GCCCAAGGGGCTGGGAGAGGGTCCGGCCCACGCTGCTCCTGGGCTGGGACTGGTCCCACTGGCGTAGGGTAGCAGGAAGCTCTCCGCACACTCACCGGACCTGGGCTAGGACTGGGTCTGTGACTAGTGTATAATTCTTAAAGAACATTTTAAGAAAGAATATAAGAAAACCCATACAGTAAGTTAACACATTTACTCCACCTGTGTAAAATTAGATCAAATCTAAGGTTACTGTTCTGATTTCATGATACAGAATAATCCCTCAATGTACTATAGAAGTTTTCAATATCCTACATTCCATAGCATCCCTTTCCAGTTTTATTCTTGTCTAGCCTTGCTTATTTTGTTTCACATTTTTGCAACTATTAATAAGTTGTAACTGAAATATGTAAATTTTCTGCTTGTTTGATACTTTAATTAATTCAAGGTGGAAAAAACAATTCCATACCCATTTTTAATCCCAACAGCCCTTTAATCCCTATAAATCTGTGCTGTTCTTACTAATTCCTTTTGAATTGATAATAATGTGTATCCAATTTCTTCATAATGTACAAGAAAAATAAACATTTAGATATTTTATATGTATGGAAGTTGTAATTTTATCTTTTTTGAAAGTGTTATGGTTTGTGTATAGGTGTCCCCCCAAAGCCTCAGACAGTCTTGGGGCAGCTTCTGGAGTTTGTGATTGATTACTGTGGGTGTGGATGCTGCACCTCCCCTGGGGCAGGTAATTTGCATTACAATGTAAGGTGAGAAGAGAAGCCAGCTGCTTAAGATGCTGCTGCCCCTCCCTTGTGCTCTTGCTCTTTGCCACCACAATGAAAGGTTGCTGTCTGCTATGTGCTGCTCTGCATTGGACGCAGATGAGTATGGACTGAAACCTCCAGTAGCTGTGAGCTAAATAAACCTTTCCTTCCTTCATTTTGAGTGTCGGGTATTTGTCCCAGCAAGGAGAGAAGAGTAACTAAGACAGAATTTGGTACCAGAGAAGTGGGGTCATTGCTGTGGCTAAACCTGATCATGTGGATTA
The DNA here is from genome assembly GCF_000260255.1 of Octodon degus. NCBI lineage: Eukaryota > Metazoa > Chordata > Mammalia > Rodentia > Octodontidae > Octodon > Octodon degus. The sequence continues at coordinate 292,543 of NW_004524870.1, read as the reverse complement.
CAAGCTTTTGGGACTGGCTCATGGGAAGAGATAGGAAAGATTCAGAGATGTCATCTACACACGAAGCGCTGGAACAGCTTCGGTGGTTCTGTATGGGAGATTCTGGTCAGAGCTCAGAAGACCAGAAGTTTGATAGAAAGCTGGCCTGTAAAGACCAGGCTGGGGAGGTTTCTGCTGGGAAAAAAGACAGCATTGGTTGTTGGACTCCAGATCATTTGTGTTTTGACTTGGCAGAGAAGTTGTCTGCATTTTGCTCGTGCCCAAAGACTTTGCCTGAGACTGAGTTTAAGCATGGTGTACTGATCAATCTAGCAAAAGAAATTTCAAGGGAGCCAAATATTGGGGCAGTGGCCTGGTTGTTACTGGGGGCTTTTAGCCAGATTTATTTTGAGAATCAAGAGCAAAGAGCCCAAAAGGATGATTTAAAATGTTGTGAACTTGGCCAGAAAGAAAGTGCCAAGAAAGCTGTAGACTACAAAGATGGAGCTGAGAGGATCTTCATTGCTGGAAGGGAACCTGAGAATGAAAAGGATGCCCTGAGGGCATCACAGGAGGAGGCAGGTCTCCACCCTTTGCTGACTCAGAACTGCAAAGGTCAGGGACTTTGCCTTGAAGGGAAAGCCGCAAGACCCCCTGTTCCAGAATGACAGCGGAGGCCACTACACCAGGTTCCAGAATGGCGCCAGCATGGATAATTTGTTTCTGGGAATCAGGGTCAGAGTGCTCAGCCATACAGGCACTTGACCCCTATGGCCAAGAGAGAGAAAAGTCTGGCTACTGCTCCAGCTGGCAGCAGACCTTGGCATCATCCACGTGGTGTTGGTTTTAGGCGCTTACAGAATGCAGGAGTTCTGAGGTTAAGAAGGCTTCCACCTCGATTTCAGAAGAAGGCCTGGGAGGCCAGGCAGTGTGCCCCTGAGAGGGAAGTGTGTGAAGCAGAGTGAGAAGCCTATTCAATGGAAACCCCAGAAGTTTGGAAAAGCCAGGAATGTGGATCAGCTAAGGGAAACTGCAAGGAGGAAGCAAAGCCAGCCTAAGAGATAAGCCATGAGAGCTACCACCACGAGTGCCACAGGGGCGGAGCCTCATGTAGCTCACAACTCATCACAGATTGCTTGGGATGTCCCACATGGAACTGCAGGACTTAATGCTTGCCCTGCTGGATTTTGGACTTGTGTTGGTCCCAATGCTTGGTATCCTGCTGTGTGTACCTTTTGTAATGGTAGTGTTTATCTTGTGCCTTTGAATGTTGCAAGTGTTTAAGTTTTCATTTGCACAGGGGCTCA
>NW_004524870.1:285507-291157 GCF_000260255.1 Octodon degus | reverse complement strand
ATTACCTGGAGATAAATTCAGCAGGAAAGAAGGTTTTAAATTATGAAGTAGAACACTCTTTCTGATAAGAGAAATATGCATAATGAGGAAATGGCTTGAATGTTGAGCAGAGCTTATAATATAATTTCTGGTCTTTGGCTTATTCATAAAGAGAAAATCACATAAAAGGAAGGCACTTACCTAAAAGATAGAAAGTTCCAGCCTAATATTGTGTCTATATTTTATCTTCTTAAAAGCTAGAGATGATTTTGGAAATATTTTGACAATATGATTTTTCAACCTTCTCATTATGTGCTTACAAAATATGAAAAAAAGAGATTTTATCCTTTGTTCTTTGATAACTTACAGCACAAAATGCTATGTGTAATGGAGACTCTGTGTCTGAGATTCTGAATACAAAAGCAATGTGGCAACAGTGTACTAGTTGTATTTTGTAGTCTCCTTCCACGTCTTCACAAGTCAGCATGTATTGGGCCATTCTAGTTACGATAATTTAAGGAAACACAATAAACTTATTTTTGTTGAGAAAAAGTGTTTCAAGAGAAGAATACTTATCAGCCAAACATATACTTCCAGATTTATATGATGGTAGTCCTGGTCATTGCCTTTTAGCTATTTCTAATTCTTTGAAAGATTTAGGTAAATAGTGTCCTACCTGGGAATGATTTACTTGACTTTCTCTCTTTTGTGAAAAAATTTGTCCCCACATTTTATTTAATCTCAACAATACTTTACTCTAGTACTATATATCTATGCTCATTGGTTTAAACTTTGTTTGTATTTGGGTGTCCCCTTCTATGAGAGAAATAACTGTATAATACATGTTTATTTTTGTATATGTATGAGGACATCATATTTACCTTTTAATTGATATTCTAAATTAGTAAGTGATAACTATACATTTATGTGTAACAAAGATAGATTTGGATATACAATATTAATGATTTAGTCAGATATTTATTCATCCACTGTGCTACATACTGCTATATTTCAGCTCTGGAATGTTCCCTGAAGCCACGGTGCCTGGCTGGTGGCACTACTGGGAGGAGTGGACACCTCAGGAGGGTAGGCCTAGTCAGATAAGGCAGGACAGTGAGGCTAGACCTCTGGGTGCACCCTTTTTACCCACTTCCAGAGTTCCAGGAAGTGAATGTGGTTCCTCTGCCACACACTCCTCCCATGATGTATGACCATATCACAGGCCAGAAACAGTGGAGCCCGCTGAACAGAAATGTAAACCCTTGAAAGGTGGGCCAAAATAAATCTTTACTCCTTTAAGTACTTTGCACCAGACATTTTGTTCCAGTGACAAAAAAGTATATGCTTGTTTGGGTGTGTGTGTGTGAGCATTAAAATTATTATTTTTAACTATATTGAAACATATAATAGGTAATATGAAAAATTATAATTCTACTGTGAAAATAGTCTCAAAATTTATTGTTAATGATAAGTAGCTTTCAGTAGCTTTGGAGGTTTCTACCAAGCTGTTTGATGGGACATATATGCCTAAGTCACATATTATTGTTAAACAAATGGATCTCACAGGTAAGTTCAGTTTCTCAGAAGTGAATCCAAAGCAGCAAATGCGGCCAACACTCATGTTTTTCTAATGTTACCTTCACTAGGTTGTACTTTGTTCTTGTTTGAACTTGGTTGACAAATTTTTCATCACTAGAGATTTCATTTATACTTTAGCTATTTGATAAACCTTTATTAGTGGTTTATTATTTTACTTAGAGATTTATTTCCTATTGTGAGAGAGAAAACGTAGCACCTGCCTTATTGGTCATTTTATTTAATTTGAAATTTAAGATCTGAACCTTTGTTGATTGCTCTAAATAGATGAATAAAAAATAGAGGAATGGATTAATGATATCAGTACCACTGGCAAGAGTTTAAACCAGCTATGTTTTAGGTCTGGGGAGATAGCTCAGTAGCATAAGAGTTTGCCTGGCAAGTGCAAGGGCTTGAGTTCAATCCCCGGTTCTGCAAAAAAAAAAAAAAAAAAGTGTAACTGCATGTGATTTAGATGAATCTTAATGATTTAATTTAGTCCAAATGACTATATGGAGTTTTTTATCCATATCAAATATGGATAAATATATAAATAAATCATTAAATTCAACTGGATTTGTATTCCTAAACTTGTATAGGCTTACTGATCAAATAAGCTAACATTATTTCTACTTAATATTTAAAGTTGTGAAAAATATATTTGAGTTTAACCAAATTGATTCATTATTCTGATAATTTTATATCAGTAGTAATTATGTTTTATTGTATGTTAAAATACAAGACCTTTGATTATTTTAAAATTTATACCAATATTAAATGATAACATTAACACACTATCATTAGATAGCTATCATTTCTAAGATTAAATACTAAATCATTCATTACCTAGGAAACATTTTAAGTTATTCTTTTCTGTTTCTTATTTGGATATGTATCAGAGAGATTATAACTTTAGGTTTCTTAAAAATATTCTTACTTCTGCCATTCTAAAAAAATAATAACATAAAGAATGGCCTTTTGTGAGCTATCTTGGACAGCAAAGATGCCATCCATGGACATCCATTCCTGTTTAACAAAAGAAAATTTGTTTAAAGGCTGTCCCAGTTACTCTTCTCTCATTGCTGGGACAAATATCTGACACCTAAAATGAAGGAAGGAAAGGCTTATTTAGCTCACATTACTGGAGGTTTCAGTCATACTTGGCTTTCTCCAAGCAGATTGGCACAGGGCACAGAACATCAGTTCAAGGTGGTGGCAAAGAGCAAGAGGAGCCAAGGGAGGAGTAGCAGCAATAATGGCGAGAGCAATGGTTATGAAGAGAAGGTCTGTCCCTCTGTCCCTCTTATGTTGCCTTCAGGCTCTCTGCCCCAGGCTGGAGAAGTACACACACCCATAATCCCAGCAATACTAAGACCTATGATCTCTGTCTTGGCTCACCTATAATCCCAGTGGATCATGAGTTAATCACAACCTCTTGAAGTTCCTGCCCCATGACTGCATGAGGCTTTGAGAGGACAACTAGATACAAACCATCATAAAAGGCTATTATTGGCATGCTGAAAGGACAGTAAGTATACATAATAGTTATAGAAATACACAAATGTAGATGCGTACTATTTTTCATAGGAGAGTCCCTAAGTCAATCGTTTTTCTTTTTATGTCTCTGAATCCCTTTCAACTCTTCAGTCTTACTATTTCAAAGAGGTTTTGTGAATAATATTTATAGTGTTGTAAGTTGAAACACAATTTTATGAGCTTACTTACTGATTCCTTTAGAAATGGCCATGATGAGCAATCATGTCAGTAACATTGTAGTGAAAGCATGAAACTAATTCTGACATCTCGCATGGAATTTAAATATTAGACTGCCTAACATTCATCTTAAAGAATTTGTTTCAGAATATGAAATAGCAAAATTACGGACAAATATGGGGAAAATTTATTTGTTTAGATTTATAATGGTTAATTTTGCAAAATTATGAAATATTTTAAACACTAAGCAATATTCATTTGTTTCTATCAGACTTGTTTAGTTTTTCTTGCCATAGCACGCAAGCTGAATTACTTATTTTTTCTGTATAATATGCTTAGATAAAAAGGTTTCATCTTGCTGGAATATTTTCTGTGTTTTTCTTTTGACTTTGTGATGTGCTTCTCCAAACAAGGCTTTTTTTATTGAAAGAAGCTAAGATTCTTTACAATAATACTATCTTGAATGTTTTATTACATCGAACTGAGAGACAATATTATTTCTTTACTGTAATCTAATTGCTAGGTTAGGCTAGTTTAGTATTAAAGACTTTTGGAAACTTTTGATTTTTGTTTTATCCAAAACCAAATATAAAATTAACAAAATATCCTTTGGGATATCTTACACAAAAACGCTTTTGAAACTTTCAAGAATGCCTCTGAAAATAATAAAGCTTTCTCACTTCTCAAAGAGATGCTAGAAATAGTAAGTTCTTTGCTATATTTCTGCTGTTCAGTGTCTGTATTGTCCATGTTGTTCATATGTTTTGAAGTCCTGGCATTTCTTTGTCAATGGTAAAACGTAATGAACATAATTTTAGTAGTATTTTAAAATGTTAATATAGTTGTGTAATTCTTTTTTAATTTGAGCATAGAATCTTGTAGTTCAGTAACTGGGGATTCACTGCACTTATGAATTTTTATCACATCAATATTTAAAACCTACTACAGATTTACTGAATTTTTACTTGGTTTCTTTAACATAATCTCAGCACATTTTTCTGTATACTTAGTATAATCATGACATGTGTCTGAAATAAATTTTGTATCTCTTTTCTTCTCTGCAAAGACTTTTGAACTGACTTTAATATCTTATTTTGCATGGCACACAAATATAGAAAGTTCTCTGTCATTTGTAATGAGGTTATAAATTATGGTTAGATAGTTCAATCCTGAAAATTAGTACTGGTAGGTTAGCCATTGTCCTTTTCACCCTTGTCTTTTCTGGAGCGTTTTTGGTTGCTTTACTGTGGTACTTCACTGGAAGCTCTGAAACCAGTGACAGCACTATACAAAGCTCACATGGGAAAGGGCATTGCTGGTAACTTTAGGCGTAAACTTCTGATGACATACTTGAACAAATTTTGAGACAATGCCAGTGAAGCTGTATCATAATTTCCAGAATTTTCACCTTGAACTACATAGGTTGATGAAACTGCTGCCATAGGACATAGAAGAAGAAAATTATGGAAACCTGAATGGACTGAGTGCTGATTATCACTTTATTTGAAGGGCAATTGATACTGTCTTTCATTGGGTATATAAGCAAGGCCTTTACTTTTGTATATAAGTTTCATATAACAAATAATTTATTAGACCCCTTTTTTATAAAGTGAAATGAAACATTTGTGGTGATCTTACACTTTTTACTTAAGGTCTCTGGAGTTTGCTAACTCTTACTAAATATCCTTGTTTTTGTATACTTAGTATAATCATGACAGCTTTTATTGCTATAATATGTCAGTGATAATTTGTTCTTCCTTATATCAAAGTATAATTGGAAATATTAATTTTGCAGGAAGGCCTTGTCTAGGATGTCATAATTTAGATAAACGGAAAAATACTTTGGGGAGACAGTGTGTATAATCCTTTTGGAAATATCAGCATCTTACCACACCTACAGGATTCTTATCCTAACCAGTGAGAAATAAAGACTTCCTGAAAGTTTGAGAAAGCTTTGGATACCAGAGGGACATTGCAAAGAGAGTGATTTCCCAAAAGAAACAGGTATTGCGGTGAGATTTAACAGTGAATTCTTTGGTTTGTTTCTGAGCCTGAAGAGGCTTTTGATGACTAGTGTATAATTCTTTTTTTTTTTGTTTCTTTTTTGTTTTTTTTTTGTTTTTCCTTATTTGCTTGTTTTTTGTTTTTTCAAAGTTTTATTGATAAACAGATAGCAATGAGACAGTTTCAAATCCAATCGGAAGTACAGTTTCAACAAATAATACAGCTTTTCACTTTCCCGCTCTTGATTAGTTAGTCCTTGAGATCCTGCTTTCCTTTTACTTCTATTATATCTTTCTATTTGTATTTCTTCTTTGGAGTTCTTATACTAGGGAGACTATACGATATTTACACATGTGTGTCTGGTTTATTTCACTTATGA
>NW_004524870.1:267559-279207 GCF_000260255.1 Octodon degus | reverse complement strand
CCTCTGGAGTTTGTGATTGATTACTATGGGTGTGGATGCTGCACCTCCCCTGGGACAGGTAATTTGCATTACAATGTAAGGTGAGAAGAGAAGCCAGCTGCTTGAGGTGCTGCTGCCCCTCCCTTGTGCTCTTGCTCTTTGCCACCACAATGAAAGGTTGCTGTCTGCTGTGTGCTGCTCTGCATTGGACCCAGATGAGTATGGACTGAAATTTCCAGTAGCTGTGAGCTAAATAAACCTTTCCTTCCTTCATTTTGAGTGTCGGGCATTTGTTCCAGCAACGAGAGAAGAGTAACTAAGACAGAAAGTTTTCCTTTAACAATTTTTCCCATGATATTGACAGTGAGTTGAAAATTATGTGATTTAAATGTATATTGGACTTATACATGTTTATTAATTTATTGAGAAAGAAATAGCAATGAGACAGTGTCAAAACCTATTAGGACAGTTTCAATAATTAATACATTGGAATTAGTTGTCTTCATAGAAGTTATTCATAGTACAAGATGCAGACTTGATATCTTGTCTAAACGCTATTAGTACAAATCTTTCTTCTCATTGAATTAAGAGAAACTAGCTGTATATCTATCATAACTATTTTGTATATACAAATGGTCCTTCATTTGTATCCCTTTTTGTTTAGTTTTGCCAGAGATGGGTATTCCATTGCAATTTAAATATTGTATGTGCATGAATTCAGAAAAATAATCCAATATAGCCCAGTAGTCCATAATAGTAGTTGGGTTATCCACAGGGCTGGCAATGTGAGAATTTGTTGACTTGACCCTTTTACAGCTCAGCTTATTAATATGGCTTTATTTTTTATTCCTCATTTTTCTCCTGGATGGTTAAGACCAAGAAAAACCAAGACTTATACAACAAGAATCGTAACTTTTACATCTCACAAGGTCATTCAGATCCTCTCAGGATTCACCCTGAAACCCTGTACCACAGTTTGTAGATCTTTTGTCAGTGTCAACCATGTGGAAGAGTCACAGCCATTGCTTGACCAATTTGCTCTCTGAGAAAGCCGGAGAGAATGTTTTGTCTCCATGTGACTTTCCTTAGGCACACTCTACATCATTGATCACTTTCCTCTGTGGCCCCATAATCTCCTTGATCAGACTATTTGGGGTACACTTGAGTTACAGGATGTAACAGTACAGGTTCTCCTATGTCCTGAGTCCTCACTGACACTGAAAGTCTAAGGCCAAGATGCTGGCTGTTCTTGCAGCCCTTCTTTTTCTCTAATTTTTGGTCTTTAAACTTAAGTTATTAATCCTCCAGAAGAGAAACTTAATGATATTATTACTCTATGACATAGGCAGTGGAGCTTAACCTCACTATCTGTCTGAACATCGAACATCTTAGACATAACATGGAACAGGTATTTTCCATCAAGTGTTGCTACGTTAAACTTTAAATCCCTACATAATGTGAAGAAAAAAATGAAAAAATAAAAGTATTTTTAAGAAATAGGGATAAACAATTATATATTTTTACCCAGAAATTTAAAAATCTAACCATATTTTGCCTTGGAGCAGGATAGTTCTATGACATTCTTTTTCTTGTTTCTTGTTTTCATTTATTTCCCTTTTTTTAAAAAAAAATATTTACTTGAGAGACAGTATGGCAGTAATTGGTATGAGATGACAAGAAGTACATATTTAGAAGACCAGAATGACAGGTATTCCAAGCATGACCCTGGTATTACATATTGCTATATAAACGATAAGAGAGTAATTTTTCTTTCTAAATGGTACATGCTTACAGTAATTGCGAAATGTATATCTATTAGTTGAGTTAGGGAAAGGAACTGCAAACTAATCAATATTTTCTCTATATTGTAATTCAATAGTAAAGTATAAGGCAATTTTCATCCACTGCTTGCCATAAGCAAAGTTGCTTTAATTTCACAGTAGGTCTACAAAGATATAAAAACTGCCAGCCAAATCGCTCAGCAGATTAAAGTGCCTGCAAGCAGGCACAGGGGCCCCAGGTTTGATCCCTGGGCCTGCATTGCAAGGCATACAAACGAGGCCTGCTGAGACACTGATTGAGACTGGGCATGGTGGCACAGGCCTGTAATCCCAGCTTTTGGAAGGCTTGTAAACAGAAGGATCATTAGGAGTCTGATCTATTAGTAAGACCTGACCACTCTGTAGACCCTTCCCTAAAATACAAAAAAAGAAGAAAAAGAAAAGAACAGAAAGAAAGAAAGAAAGAAAGAAAGAAAGTGAGAAAGAGAGAGAAAGAAAGAAAGAAAGAAAAGAAAGAAAGAAAGAAAGAAAGAAAGAAAGAAAGAAAGAAAGAAAGAAAGAAAGAAAGTTAAGAACAAACAAACTAAACTTGGAACCAGTCCAATCTTTGAACCTTGGTCCCTGCGTTTGCCTAAGCTTCCCTAAGTAGGCAATTTAGTCTGCTGAGCCATCTCACCAGCCCTAGACCAAACTTTATGTTGGAATTCAGAGAAGTTCTTTTCTACAGTCATATTCACCTTTTAGGACTGTATCATATGCACCAGGTAGGAAACAGGCATAGTGAAATCCTACTTTGACAATTACTTTAGAAACTTTATTGGTGGAAAGTTGCCTGCCAGTAATACTTCCATTAGAAATATTAACTAGCAGTTTCCATTAACTGTTTTTTTTTTTTATCACATTGGTAGTTATTATGTTCCAGAAATTTAAGAAAATCTTCTCAGAGATTCTGAGAAAAGTTTTAATATTGTACTACTTACTTTAATATTATTGTGTTTAATATTCTCTTGAGATTCAAAAGTTTACAATGAGGTTTCTAGTATCTTTATAATATGATTTTTTGTATTTTAGTAAGGGTCTACAGGGTCTTACCATGTAGATCGGACTCTTAGTGATTCACCTGTGTTCAGCCTCCCAAGAACTGGGATTACAGGAGCAGGCCACCAGGCCCAGTCTTAATTGCCATCTCAGTGTGTCCCAGTGTTGGGGCTGGCACTGCATGCTGTGGATCGAACCTAGGACACTGCATCTGCCTAAGCAGGTGCTCTAAGCCACTGAGCTATTTGACCAGCCCTTAGCATCTTTATAATTTGAAACTATAAATCATATAAGTAAGGTATCAGATGAATTAGAGAGGTATGTGAACTTAAATAGTTAATTGACTAGACAGAAATGGACTAGGAAACCACTTAGTACTCTATATTTTAGAATTAAAAAGATAAGATCAAAACAAAGTCACTTAGCAACACTTATTGTGTACAGAAAATGTGATATAGATAAGTTTATTTATCCATTGGGGTTACCTCCTACAATGATTACCACTTAAATTAAAATAATAAAATAAGCCTCTGTTCCCATTAGCAATAACTTTACTAATAATAATTCACTCACGTGGAAATTTCTTGATTCAGAATTTATGAATAAATAAATCCTAAAATATTTTTGCAGTAATCATTTTACTTTATTATCTCAATATTTTAATCTATTATTTTAAAAAAGCTCATCCTTCCATTGCCAGTTTTCAAACTAAACCAATTATTTTAAATTAGTAGTATATATTTCCTAACAGGAAAAATGGCAACTGCCTTCAAGTTAGGTGAATATGAAACAGAGAATTATCTCTGGTGGTTAAAAAAATGAAATACAGATGTTTTTGTAAAAATTGAACCATATCTCATGAGAAATTGCAGCTCAACTCAAAAAAAGGAAAGCTTTGAATAGTTTTAGCTTTCTAAAATGTGGTAAACTTAGAGAAATTTCAGAAATAAATAAAACATCATGATTTATTTCTTTTTCTTTTTTCTTTTATTTCTTTTATATTTTTTCCATAATTTTATTGAGAAACAATTAGCAATGAGACAGTTTCAAATCAAATTAGTAGGACAGTTTCAATAATTTACACATTGCATACTGTCTTCCTAGTGATTATTTTTTGCGCAAGATAAAGACATGATACCCTATTTATAAACACTATTAGAACAACTCCCTCTATTCATTGAATTAAGAGAATGTAGCTATATATCTCTCCTAACCATTTTGAATACACAGATACAAAATGTTCATTTATCTGTATCCCCTTTTTTGTTTAATTCCATCATTTAAATATTATAAGTGTGTGAGCTCAGCAAAATATTCCAAAATAGTCCAATAGTTCATAATAGTATTGGGTCTTCCACTTGACTGGCAATGTCAAAAGTTGTTGACCTGAGTCCTCTACAGCTCAACAGAACAACATGGCTTTACTTCTAAAACTGTGTTTCTATATTTTTCTGCTAGATGGTTAAGACCAAGATAAACCAAGACCTATGTAACATGGATTGTAGCTTTTGTATCTGATAAGATCAGTCAAATCCCCTCAGGATTTATCCTGAGACCCTGTAATTCAGTTTGTAGATCCTTTGTCAGTGTCAGCCGTGTGGATGAATCACAGCCATTGCTTGGCCAATGTGCTCTCTGTGAAAGCCTGAGAGAATGTTTTCTTTCCATGTGACTCTCCTTCGGCACACTCTACATCATCGATCACTTTCCTCTTTGGCCCCATAATTTCCTTGATCAGAAAATTTAGGACACAACTGAGTTACATGATGTTGCAGTACAAGTTCTCATATGTCCTGAGTCTTAATTGACATTTGAAGATAGGGCAAAAATGGTGGTTTTACTTGTAGTCCTCTTTTATTCTCTAATTTTTGGTCTGAAAACTTAGGTTGTCAATGCTCCAGAAGAGAAACTTATTGTTATTCCCATAAAACCTAGGCTATTCAGCTTTACCTCACTATCTGAATATCAATCATCTTAGGCGTAACATGGAACAGAAATTTTTCATCAAGTATTGCTATGTTAAACTTTAAGTCCCTAAAGAACATGAAGAAAAAAATTTGAAACATTAAAGTATATTTAAAAAATTGGAATAAAGAATTACATATGTTTACACATAAGTCCATAAATTTAAACACATATAGCATTTTAAAAAGACAGATCCACAAAACTCCTTTTCCTGTCACCTGCCTTCATTCATCAACCCATTCCTTTTTAAACAGTGACCTCCCAGAGAGACAGCACAGCAGCAACTGGCAAGTCATGACAAGAAGCACGTATTAAGAAAACCAGAATGACAGGTACTCCAAGCATGAACCTACTATTGCAAATTGGCATCTTCAGTGAAGTTGCTTAGTTCACAGGTGTCAGCATATATAGTTAGTCAGGATGAGAATCCTTCCAATTAATTGCTGGATTCTAAAATCTTCTGAAGAGTCTCAGGATCATTGCCTTACTCATCTTGTACATATAACTCTATGGCTTCCCTATGTCATGTTTCCTAGCTCTTCTCCTTGCTCTCACTTCATTGTCTAGGCCTCAAGTTCTTGCTTTCCTTTAAATTGTATCATACCTCTTTATTCGTATTTCTTCATTTCAGTTCTTATACTAGGGAAACTATATGATATTTACACATGTGTGTCTGGTTTATTTCACTTATAAGCATATCCTCAAGTGATATTCACTTGAATATAAAGGCTATGAGTTTATCATTCTTCATAGATGAGTAATATTCCATTGTGTAAAAATACCATATATTTTTCATTCAATCCTCAGATGATGAGCATCTTGGTTGTTTTCAAGTTTTAGCTATCACAAATTGTGCTGCTGTAGACATAGGTACACATATATCACTATGATATGATGCTTTCAGATCCTCTGAGAAAATTCCCAGTAGAGGAATAGCTGGTTTGTAAGGGATTTCCAGTCCTAGTTCTCTAAGGAGTCTCACTGATTTTCATAATGAATGCACCAATCTATATTCCCACCAGCAGTGGAGAAGGATTCCTTTTTCCTCACAGTCTCTCCAACATATGTTGCTGGGTGATTTCTTTATGATAACCACTTTTTGGGGTGAGATAATATATAAGTGTTGTTTTAATTTGCATTTCATAGATGGCTAGTGATGTGGAGCATTTTTTCAAACATTTATTCGTTTCTTTAATTTCATCCTCTGAGAAGTGTGTGTTAATCTAGGATGACCATTTCTAGACTGGGTCTTTAAATTTTAGGGCCCTAGTGTTTTTAGGTTCTTTATCAATTCTAGAGAGGATACCTTTGTCTGAATAAGTATTGCTGGTAATTTATTTTAACGTGCAAAATCTTTTCAATAAGAGGAGGTCCCACTTAATTCTTTCAAGTGTTTCCCATGCGATTTGATATTTGTTCATTGACACTTTGCCTATGCCTATGTCTTCAAGAGTTCTTCCTACTTTCTCTTCCAGGAGATTTAGTGTTTTTGCTTTAATGCTTAGATCTTTAATCTGTTTTGACTTTTACTTAGTGCATGGTGATAGACCTGGATAAAGTTTTGGTTTTGGGCATGTAGAGAGCCAGTTTTTCCAGAACCATTTGTTAAAGAGTCTATCTTTCTTCCAGTGAGTATGTTTGGCCACTTTGTCAAAGATAAGGTGGTTGGGTGTGTTCCTAAATGCTTCAGCATCTTCTGATTTATTCCACTGATCCTAATATCTATTTTGTTGCCAATTCCATGCTGATTTTATCACAGTAGCTTGGTAGTATATTTTCAATTCAGGAAATGTAATGCCTCCTGCCTTGTCTTTGATGCCCAGGATTGCCTTTGCTATTCTAGGTCTTTTCTGGTTCCAAATAAATTTTAGGAATAATTTCTCTAGCTCTGTGAGGTAAGTTCGTGGTAGTTTGATAAGGATTGCATTAAATCAGTACAGCAATTTTGGGAGTATGGCCATCTTCGCAATGTTGGTTCTTCCTATCTTGAAGCATGGAATATCTTTCCATTTACTGAAATCCGCTATGATGAAATTTTTCAGAGTTCTGTAATCTTGCTTGAAAATTGTTTGACTTCTTTAGTTAGATTACTTCCAAGGTATTTAATTTTGCTTGGTGCTATTGTAAAAGGTATTGTTTCTATAATTTCCCTCTCAGTGTGTTTGTTATCTGTGTAGAGGAATGCTATTGACTTTTGGGTATTGACTACGTATTCTGCTATGGTGCTGAAGTTTTGTATTAATTCCAGTAGCATCTTGGTGGTGTTTTTTGGGTCTTTCAAGTAAAGTATCAAGTCACCTGAAAATAATGATAATTTAACTTCTTCTTTACCTATTCTTATTCCTTTTATTTCGTTCTCTTCTTTAATGACTCTAGCTAGTCATTCCAGAACTATATTGAATAGGAGGGGTGATAGAGTACATCGTTGTCTTCTACCAGATATGAAAGTAAAAGATTTCAGTGTTTCCCCATTTACAATTATACTAGCCATTGGTTTTTCATGAATGACTTTAATGAGATTGAAGTAGAGACCATCTATTCCAATTTTCTGTAGGACATTTTTGTTGGTTTGTTTGGTTTTATTTCAGGTATTAAAAGGGTTATATTTATTAGATGTATATAATTTTCTAGGTATAATTATAGAAAAGCCTACATGAAGAGTTTCATTCCTGTCAATTCCAAAACAGTTCTTGTTCCTTGAAGTAAGGATTTTTATTGATTTAGAGTTATTCTACTATTTGATTAGGCAAACACAAATGTATAAGACCCATTACCCCTTATTTTTACACAGAAGCATTATGTGATACACACTCATCTTGTTTTTCTCCATAATATACCTCAATCATGTATATATATATATATATATATATATATATATATATATATATATAGCTGTATAGTAAGCCATAGGCTATACTATGAACACAGTTGCTTTTTTAATTTTGTGGTACTGGGGGTTGAACTCAGAACCGTGTACTTGTCATGGAAGAGTAGAGTTACTGAGCTATCTCACTGGCCATGAACAGTTGCTTTCTTTTTTCCATAATTTTATTGAGAAAAAAATAGCAATGAGACAGTTTCAAACTCAGTTGGTAGGACAGTTTCAATAATTAGCATATTGTATATATTCTTCCTAGTGGTTAATTGCTATACAAGATGAGGACATGATATCCTATTTATAAACACTATTAGAACAAATCCCTCTATTCATTAAGAGAATGCAACTATGTATCTATCCAAATCATTCTGAATACACAGATACAACATTTACATTAATCTGTATCCCCTTTTTTGTTTAGTTCCGTTATTTGATTATTATAGGAGTGGCAATTCAGCAAAATATTCTAAAACAGTCCAGTAATCCATAATAGTATTAGGTCTTCCACTTCACTGGCAATATCAGAAATTGTTAACCTGAGTCCCCTACAGTTCAACATAATGGAATGACTTTACTTCTTATATTTCATTTTTATACTTTTCTGCTGCATGGTTAATATCAAGGTAAAGCAGGAACTATGCAACAAAACTTGTAGCTTTTGGGACTGATAAGGTCATTGAAATTCCTTCAGGATTTATACTGAGATCCTGAACCTCAGATTGTAGAACCTTTGTCAGTGTCAGCATGTGGATGAGTCAAGACTTTTGCTTGGCCATTGTGCTCTCTGTGAAAGTCTGAGAGAATGTTTTCTCTCCATGTGACTCTCCTTAGGAAAACTCTATATCATCCATCACTTTCCTTTTTGGTCACATAATCTCCTTGATCAGAAAATTTGGGACAATGCTGAGTTACATGATGTGACAGTACAAGTTCTCGCATGTCCTGCATATTAATTGATCTTGGATGGCTAGGGTCAAATTGTAGGCATTCCTTGTGGCCCTCCTTTTTCTCTAATTTTGGTCTGCAAACTTAAGTTGTTAACCCTCCGGAGGAGAAGATTATTGTTATTACCATACAACCTAGGCTATTAAGCTTAACCTCACTATCTGTCTGAATATCAAACACCTTAGGCATAACATGGAACAGGTATTTTTCATCAAGTATTGATATGTTGAACTTTAAGGCCCTACAGAATATGAGGGGAAAAACATTAAAAAATTAAGATATATTTTAAAAATAGGCATAACAAATTATATAAATCATATGTTTACACATAAGCCCAAAAATCTAACCATATACAACCTTGAAGCAGGACAGTCCCACAACATTCCGTTTCATGTCTTTTGCCTTCCTTCACCACCCCATTTTTTGAATAATCATCTACCCAAGAGATAGAACAGCAGCAACTGGCATGTCATGACAAGCAGCCCATATTCAGAAGACAAGAATGACAGGCAATCCAAGCATGAAACTACTATTACAGATTACCATCTTCAGTGCAGTTGCTTAGTTCACAGGTATAAGTGTATATAGTTAGTCAGGGTGAGATTCTTTCCAATCAACGGCTAGATTCAAAAATCTTCTGGAGATTCTCAGGATCATTGCCTTGCCCATCTTCTACATATAACTGTATGGCTTGTCACTGTCATGTTTCCTAGCTCTTCTCTTTCCCTCTCTTAATTAGTTAGTCCTCGAGTTCCTGCTTTCCTTTTACTTGTATTATAACTTTCTATTTGTATTTCTTCTTTTGAGTTCTTATACTAGGGAAACTATACGATATTTACACATGTGTGTCTGATTTATTTCACTTATGAGTATATCTTCAAGTGGCATTCACTTCAATATAATGGCTTTGAGCTTATCATTCCAAATAGTTGAGTAATACTCAATTGTGTAAAAGTATCACATCTTTTTCATCCATTCCTCAGTTGATGGGCATTTTGGCAGATTCCAAGATTTGGCTATTACAAATTGTGCTGTTATAAACACAGGCACACATATATCCCTATGATATCATGTTTACAGTACCTCTGGGAAAATTCCCAGTAGAGGAATAGCTGGTTTAAATGGGATTTCCAGTCCAAGTTTCCAAAGGAGTCTCCACACTGATTTCCATAATGGTTGCACCAGTCTACATTCCCACCAGCAGTGGAGAAGGGTTCCTTTTTCCCCACAACCTCTCCAATGTATGTTGTTGGGTGATTTCTTTATGATAGTCATTCTTTCTTGGGTGAGATGATATCTCAATGTTATTTTAATTTGCATTTCATGGATGGTTAGTGATGTGGAGCATTTTTTCATATATTTACTGGCTTCTTTAATTTCATTCTCTGAGAAGTGTGTGTTCATCTCAGATGCCCATGTCTGGACTGGCTCTTTAAATTCTGGGGCCCTAGTGTTTTTTAGTTCTTTATAAATTCTAGAGAGCAGACCTTTGTCTGAGTACTTATTCGTCATGATTTTTTTTCAAATTTGTAGGTTGTCTTTTCATGTTCTTGGTAATTTCTTTAGAAGTGAAAAAACTTCTCAGTAAGAGCAGGTCCCAGTTAATTATTTCAACAGATTCCGCTGCAATTTGATTTTGGTTCATGAACTCTTTGCCTACCTATATATCTTCAAGAGTTCCTCCTACTTTCTCTTCCAGGAGATTTAGTGTCTCTGCTTTAGTGTTTTGATCTTTAATCCATTTTGACTTTAGCTTAGTGCATGGTGATAGACCTGAGTAGAGTTTAATTTTTGGGCATGTAGAGAGCCAGTTTTTCCAGAATCATTTGCTAAAGAGGCTATCTTTCTTCCAGAGAGTATATTTGACCCTTTGTCAAAGATAAGGTGGCTGAGTGTGTTCACAGGGGCTTCAGCATCTTCTAATCTATTCAATTGATTCTCAGGTCTATTTTGTTGCCAGTACCATGTTTATTTTATGAGAGTAGGCTTGTAGTATAATTTCAAGTCAGGAATTGTAATGCCTCCTGCCCTGTCTTTATTGCCCCGGATTGCCTTTGACATTTTATGTCTTTTCTGGTTCAAAATAAATTTTAGACATTATATCTCTAGCTCTATGAACTATGTTGGTAGTAGTCTGATAGGGATTGCATTAAATCTGTACAGCAATTTTGGGAGTATGGCCATCTTCACAATGTTGGTTCTTCCTATCCAGGAGTAAGAAATATCTTTTCATTTTCTGAAATCCTCTACGATCACTTTTTTCAGAATACTGTAATTTTCTTTGAAAAAAATCTTTGACTTCTTTAGTTAGATTAATTCCAAGGTATTTCATTTTCATCAGTGCTATTGTAAAATGTATTATTTCTATAATTTCCATCTCAAAGTTTATGTTATCTGTGTAGAGGAATGCTATTTCTTTTGGGTATTGACTTTATAAACTGCTATGCTACTGAATTTCTGTATTAATTCTAGTATCTTCTTTGTGGAGTATTTTGGGTCTTCCAAGTAAAGTATCATGTCATCTGCAAGTAATGATCATTTAACTTCTTCTTTACCTATTCTTATTCTTTTTATTTCTTTCTCTTGTCTAATGGCTCTAGCTAGTGATTCCACATCTATATCGAATAGGAGTGGTGATAGAGCACTTCCTTGTCTTTTACCATATCTAAGAGGAAAAGATTTTAGTATTTCCTCATTTAGGATTATGTTAGCCATTGGGTTTTCATAAATGGCTTTTAACAGATTGAAGAAGAGACCATCTATTCCAATTTTCTATAGTACTTTGAACATGAATGAGTGTTGGACTTTGTCAAAAGCCTTTTTTACATCAATGGAAATGATTCTGTCTTTTTTAATTTTTGCTCTATTGATATAGTGTATTACATTTATAGATTTTTTGAATATTGAACCATCCTTGCATCCCTGGGATGAATTCTACCTGGTCATGGTGTATGATCTTCTTGATGATTTTCTGTATTCTATTTGCTAGGATTTTATTGAGGATTTTGGCATCTATGTTCATGAGGGAGATCGGCCTGTAGTTCTTTTTCTTAGTTGCTTCT
>NW_004524870.1:265404-266850 GCF_000260255.1 Octodon degus | reverse complement strand
GTTTGCTCTTCCTTTTCTAGTTGTGGAAGGTGTTGCATTAGGGTATTTAATTGTTCCTGTTCTCTTTTCCTAATGTGTGAGTTCACAGCTATGAATTTCCCTCTGATAACTGCTTTCATCATATCCTATAAATTCTGATAAGTTGTGCTTGAATTTTCTTTGAATTGTAGATATTTGTGAATATGTTGTTTTATTTAATCTGTGAGCCTTTGGTTGCTGAGCAGGGTGTCATTTAATTTCCATGTATTTAGGGGTTTTTTTCTGGTTTCTTTTGTCATTCATTTCCCGTTTCATTGCAATGTGGTAAGATAATCTGCATGGGATAATTTCTGTTTTCTTACATATACTTTAGCATGACCTAAGGACCAGTATGTGGTCTATCTTAGAAAATGAACCATGTGAGAAAAATGTGTATTCACCTGTGTTTGGTTGGAACACTCTGTATATGTCCACCAAGAACTTTTGTTTGAAGCTCTGGTTCAGTTCTGTTATTTCTTTGCTAAGTTTTTGTCTGGTTGAATTATATTTTGTGGATAAGGGTATTTTCATCTCTCTTGTTAAGATTGTAGTCTTGAATATTAGATTTTTTATGTCCATTAAGATTTGCTTTATATACTTGGGTGCTCCTGTGTTTGGTGCATATATATTTATGAGTGTTACCTCTTCCTCTTGAATTTTTCCCCTAACCAGTATATAGTGGCCTTCTTTATTTTTCTTCATCATTCATGGTTTGAAGGTGAGACTGCCTGAGAAAAGGATTGCTACCTCTGCTTTTTTCTAAGTTGCTGGGGCATGTACTATTGTGTTCCATCCTTTGACTTTCAGCCTATGAATGTCATTATGATTTAAATGTGTTTCTAGTATACAGCTTATTGTTGGATTTTGTTTCCTAATCCACTGTGCCAGTCTATTTCTCTTAATTGGTGAATTGAGTCCATTTACATTGATGGTTACAATTGAGATGTATTGGCTTATGGTTGACATGTTATTTACTTGTTGTCCTTTATTCCTTTTTCTCCTGTGTTTAATTGCTTGCCCTATTTAGTTGACTGCTTCTGGTCTTATTCGTGTAGTTCTGATCATTTTGGTGTCTCTCTAGAACTTCTTTCAGTAGCCCGTGTAGGGTTGGTTCGTCATCACGAAATTCTTTATCTGTTCTTTGTCATGAAAGTATTTCTCTTCTCAAACTTGAAAGAGAGTTTTGCAGGGTATAGTAGTCTGGGCTGGAATTTGTTTTCATAGAGGACTAGAAGTACTCTGCTCCATGCTCTTCTTGCTTTCATGGTTTGTGAAGAGAAGTTGGCCATAATTCTGATGGGTTTTCCTTTGAATGTGATCTGCTTCTTTTCTCTAGCAGCTTTCAGTATATTTTTCTTGTGCTGAATTTCTGGGATCTTGACTATTATATGTCTCGGTGTGTTTTTCATTGGGTTGAGGTTGCTTGGC
>NW_004524870.1:255941-264635 GCF_000260255.1 Octodon degus | reverse complement strand
CCAATTTGTTCTGTGTTAGTGTCCTGTGCACTTGTTACAGTGGTCTTGGTTTCTGAGGTTGCATTTTGTTCCTTCTCATCATTTTGTGTAGCACTCTTTTCTGATCTTTGTTGTAGATCTTCGTTGTTGTTATAACCTTAGCACGTACTGAAGTTCAGGTGCAGGTGCAGATCTACAAAGTTTGGATTTATCCAGCTGTGTCTGGCTTGGATCTGGCTGCTGTGCTCAGCTCCTTCTTGCTGCTGCCCTTGTGGGTGAACCTGTTGTGCCCCTTTGGCAAGATTTTGTGCTCCTGGACTAGCTGGGTGGTTCTATCCTCTACACTCTCTGCAGGGATTGCAGCTGCAGGGTTACACCTCAGTCCTGTATGCCAGGCCTGAATTGAGCCTGGAGGGCACAAGGTGTTGTATCATGAGAGGTAGCTCTTCCACACACTCACTGGGTTTGGGTTAGGACTGGGTCTGGGGGTTCCCGGAACGCGGCAGAAATTCCTACTTGGTGGGCGGGGTGGGGGAGGTCCTGTGGAGTGGTGGGGAGCGTCCCAAGTGGATGGAAGAGAGTTTCACCTATGCTGCACCTGGGCTGGGACCAGTAGTAGGTCCCACCAGCACAGGGTAGCAGAAAGCTCTCCCACACACTCACCAGACCTGGACTAGGACTCTGATGGGTTTTTCTTTGAATGTGACCTGCTTCTTTTCTCTAGCAGCTTTCAGTATATTATTCTTGTGCTGAATTTCTGGGATCTTGACTATTATATGTCCTGGTGTGTTTTTAATTGGGTTGAGGTTACTTGGTGTTCTGTATGCTTCGCTTCCCTGAATATCAGGTTGTTTCCTCATATTTGGGTAGTTTTCTGCTATTACACCTGCCCATATATTTTTTTTTATGTCATTTGTGTTGACTCCTTCTTTCTCATTGATGCCTATTAGTCTCATATTATTTAACTTTGCATCATCTTGCAGGTGTTGGATTACGTCTTCCTGCATCCTAGTTGTTTTTAAGAGATCCTTTCTTACCTTTTCACTAGCTGCACCAGTGTCTTCAAGATGTGAAACTCTGTCTTCACTTTCACTTAAACGGTTTTGTAAACTTGTGATTGAGATTTTAAATTCCTCTTTATCTCTTTGAGTCAGCTTCATGTGATCTATTTCTTTCCTGTATTGCTCATTCAAGGAATCCATCATTTTTCTAATCTTCTCTATTTTTTTTTTATCAATGTCTTCTTTAGAAGCAGTTATAAATTATTTTTACTGCAGTGTGTTTTTCAAATTGGGTTTCCTCTCTATGTTTCTGTAGTTGATTCTTTACTTCAGATGCTATGATTTCAGAGAATTCTTTTCTTATTTCAGAAAGTTCCATTGTGAGTTCCTCTATAACTTTCTGCTGTTGCTTATTTACTATTGACACTATTAATTCATACTTTTGAGCTGACCTAGTAGAAAAGAATTCCCTTCTGAGCTCCTCTATGACTTTCTGCTGTTGTTTATTTACTATCAATGTTATTAATTCATACATTAGAGCTGAGCTAGTGTCCTCTGCACTTGTTGTGGGTCGGCTTTGGGTTTCCTCCATATGTTTCTGCAATTGATTCTTTACGGCAGATGTTATTAATTCAGTGATTTCTTTTTTCAGCTCCAATCTGAGTTCTTCTATAGCTTTCTGCAGCTGCTTCTTTATTTCAGAAACTGTTGATAATTGATTTCAGCTGTGTGATTCCCAATTTGCTCTGTGTTAGGGTCCTCTGCACTTGTTATGGTTTGGCTTGGTACTGAAATTGCATTTTGCTCCTTCGCATTGTCATTTTGTGTAGCACTGTCTTCTGACCTTTGTTGCAGATCTTTGGTGAAGTTATAACCTTAGCACCTACTGAAGTTAAGGTGCATATCTACAAAGTCTGGATTTATCCAGCTGTGCCTGGCTTGGATCTGGCTGCTGTGCTCAGCTCCTTCTTGCTGCTACCCTTGGCGGTGAACCTGTGGTTCCCCTCTGGCAAGATTTTCTGCTCTTGGACTAGCTGGGTGGTTCTGTCCCCTATACTCTCTGCAGGGATTACACCACAGAGTTTCATCCCAGTCCTGTATGCCAACCCTGAGATGAGTCTGAAGCTGACAATGGGGAGTTGGGCAGAGGGAATGCTCTCCCACATACTCACTGGGCCTAGACTAGGGCTGGATCTAGGATTCTCGAGAAAGCGGCCGAATTTTTCACTCACTTGGTGGGCTTTGTGGGGGAGCTGCAGAGTAGTGAGTGGTCCCAAAGGTGCAGAAGAGCATCTCACTCACACTGCACTTGAGTTTGGACCATACAGGACCCGCACGTGCAGGATAGGCAGAAGCTCTCCCACACAGTCACCGGCATCGTCATACATTTTATAAAGGAAGAAGTATAAAGAACAATATAGAGTATGACTTTTAGAAATATAAAGGTTATAGGTCTGCAAATGTTGTAAGAAAATAATATGACTTCATATCCAAGTTTACTGTGTAAAGCAATAATTTATACTCACCCAGAGGACATTAAAATTAAATTTTACAATTATGTTAGCTAAATTCCCCATGTGTGTGTATTAAGGCAATTGTAGTTAATAATGGTCTATTGATCGTCTTTTATTTGCCATGTTTCAATTGTATTTGCTTTACTTCACTCTTTGGTGATTTTTTTGAGTGTGCTTATTTTCGTGTGCTTGTCATTTATATTAGGATGTAAATAACAATGATTATTAAACTCATTGTTGTTTTATTCATAATCTCAACATATTTCCATAGAGCTTTATTATTTAAATTTCTGTAAACAAAGCTAAATCTTAAACCTGTCATTAAACAATTCAATGAGGGTGACTAACTTCATGGCTTGATGTTATCTGAGTGTCCAGAAAGATTCATTGTGGCTACAGACATTGATAATAGGACACTCCAATGAGAAGGTGGCTGAAAATGTGGAAGGTGTGGTAGCGGGACGTCATGACTGGAAGCAATAATGTGTCACACATGTGGCCTCTTTACATGTGGCTTCACATGTAGTTCTCTCCAGAGGACTTCTTAACAGAAAAAGCATGTCTAAACCTATCTTTTCTCTCTTGGTGTGATTGCTTCATTCTGCGCATGGTCTGCCATGACAAGCTGTTGTTTATCTTCTACACCAATGATGAAACTATGGAGTTGCCTTATCTTGGCTTTTCACATCCAAAATCATGAACTAAATAAGATTTTTCTTAATATAAATTAGCTTCCTTGATGTTTCATTGTAATTACATAATAAGTGATGTAGTATTTTTGCAACATAATTAAATTACTATTTTTAAAAATTTTTATCTATTTTGTACACAGTCTCACTATGTAGCTTGAACTTGTAGTGATCCTCCTGTTTTCAGCCTCCCCAACACTGGAATTACAGCCATGCACCACCACAACTGTTCTCAGTAGCCAGCAAAGGAAAACCGTTGGTGGGGCCAACATGACATGTGGTGCTAGGGATCAAACTCTGGTCTCTGTGCTTACCTAAGCAGGTGCTTAGTCTGATGCACTATCTCACATTCCCCACAGTTAAATTACTAATCAAGGGCTGAGATTTCTGGCCACAAATGTTAAACAGTAGATTTACAGATCAAAACAACATACATAAAAAAGCTTAGTATACACATGAAAAACATTGATTTTATCATAATAACTATGGGACTTTACTCAGACATTAACTGAATTAATTAAACAGAAAACCATAGAAGAGGGAATCTGCAGTACTTTTTCTGTCCTTTTTTACATGTATTGGAGGCTCTGCAAGTTGTTAAAATTATCCTATTTTAACCCTATGGATGCATTCTTACTTTTTTGTTTTGTGCTTTCCTTTGAAAATAGCTCAGAACATTTCTCAGCATTATGAAATGTCATCTAACACATCTACAAAGTGTGACAAACATCTGTGATTCCTCATGTCTTCCATACGTGCTAAGACTAGATTTCCTAGTTGGAGAAAGTGGGACTTTCTATGAAACACTAGGGTGTTAT
Source organism: Octodon degus (assembly GCF_000260255.1). Lineage (NCBI taxonomy): Eukaryota > Metazoa > Chordata > Mammalia > Rodentia > Octodontidae > Octodon > Octodon degus. Next base: position 260,634 of record NW_004524870.1, on the reverse strand, counting down.
AATATTATTGTTATATTAGTTATAATGATTCATTGCTCCTGCTTTGTCCACAGGGGAACTGAAAACTTCAGTAATTAGACAAGTATGTTGGTGATGTGTTATCCTAGACCTGCATGTAAATGGCAGTCTGTTAATTTCATAAGGTGCTGAGAAGCATTCAGTTACTAGTTGATCATGAAGACATTAAAGCTAGTTGAAATCTGATGTAGAAATCAGCCTCCTTATGGCCTTATTTGATTCTGATGTGTTTCAGTGAAACATATTCATCTAATTCCATTTAAACTGTTAGCTAAGGTAGAAGAAAAATAAAAGAAAATAGAATGTAGCACTTAAGTGGTCTATTTAACATTTTTACTCTAGTAAAATGTATGTTTATGAAATGACAGGCAATTAGGGACAAAACTGACTCTAAAACTAGATATAAATAACCTGAGCTATAAAATACACCAATTCACATTTCCTTTCTGGTTTCTCTCCAAAAGCCTGACAAATGGCTGATCCATCATTTTCTTCAGATATGTACATTAGTTTTACTTGGCAAGATTGAAATATAAAATGAAATGAAAATTATACCTAAAATGTAAATTATCAAAAAGATGAAATATTGGTTATTGTAGCATATTTGTTAGCTAAAGATTGATGAACAACACTAAAACGATAATTGATTATATAAATCTTTGGATAGATTTAAGCAATTTTACTGTGAATGTATTGGCTGATTTTTAAAATTATAATCATCATGGCTTATAGCCAAGAATTTTGGAAGAAATGCAAGATTATATCAAGCATGATTGTTCCCTGCTGCCAACCTTGACAGCCATTGATAGCTTCCCTTAATTTGAAGCCTGTCAGACTCATTAAAAGACAACATGGTCTAATGTTTTTTCAGTGATCACATTACCTTCATGTTAAATTATGATCTATGATATTTTAAAAAAATCTAGAATTTGAAATCGTACTATGTGAAAGCAGCTTATATTTGATGAACCTAGTTTCTTTGTTTATAACAAGTTTGAGTTGCATGACAGATTAAAAAAAAAACTATGAGAAATTGTCTTATCATTGACAGATGCAAACATTATATTCACTAATGTTTTAAACTTTATTGATATGCAATTCTTTCATTGATATGCATGTATGCTTTCTCATTTATAACAATTTTTTTACATATTCCATTATTTTTCCTTAACTTGGAAAGTAGGTTGTTTTCAAATATATCTTGAATAATATTTATGCTTAGTTGATTGAAAATATGGCTACCAAAATCAAGTTTGAAGGAAATGTCATTAGCTTCCCTAAGATGAACTTAATTGGTTTATATATACAATTTCTGCTCAGGGGCCAGGGGTTTGATCTATGGACCTGCCTTGCTGGCCCTGCCCCTCAGGGCGTGCTGAGACAGCAATTGAGACTGGGCATGGTGGCGCGCACCTGTAATCCCAGCTCTTGGGAGGCTGTAAATAGGAGGATCACTAAGAGTCTGATCTAGTAGTGAGACCCTGAACCCCCGTAGATGCTTCCCTAAAATAGAAAAATAAACAAATAAATAAATAAATCCTGAATTTACTGCAATAATCATAAAAGCCATTACAATGAATGCTGAGACTCAAACAACATACATACTTTTACCAAACTTTTACATGAAATACATATTTATTGTACAGGTGTACACTGATCAATATTGAGTTATTAGCAAATTTAAGAGTTGAAACTTTAAGTTATAGCCTTATGTTTGGCAAATGGAACAGTTCTTAGTCTTAGATCCTCATCTTTATACTTTTACATTTTCATACTAAAGGAAAGAAGATCCATACTCACATTGACAAAATATAACACAACGTATTATAGTAGCTGTGCGTATGTACATGTGTGTATGCATGAATTTTAGTGGCCTATGAAAGAGATCTATCTCAAATTGATTCTGTCTTAGGTTCTAAGAAATGTAATAGTGTGTTATCATGGCAAACTAAGTCAAAAATATGATATAAGGTAATGAAGAGTAAAATTATGAAATTACCTCTGTGTAGTTTGCCTGGAATTAGTGTCCTGCATTCAAAAGCTTCTAAGTCAAGCAGTGATAAGAACAGATCTTAGGTTAAAGCCAGCACAGTACTATTGTACTCTTTATGCCAGATTACTAACTAGAAGCTTCCAGATGAAGTATAACTTGGGGCTTTTTCATCCTAGCGTCTTTAAAGTACTGAATAAATAATTAGCAGGAAAACATTTAGAATTCAGATGTAAAAAGAGATACTTATTTTTAATTGAATGGACAAAACTTCTTCGAAACTTGAAATGCTGTATTTTAAAGTGTCAGTAAATAAATATTGAATATAATTTATCTTTGTATTTTAAGAAAATAAAAATTGGATCAATATAATCTCTACTGGCTATTAGAAAGTACAGAATTAGGTTCTTAAATCCCTTTCCTGCCTTGGTCAACTTTTATACATCAATGAATGAGTAAAAGGGTTTCCTTACCTTGGCAAATAAAGTCTCCATTATGTATCATTTCTATTATGAAATAAGCAAGAGAAAATAACTTGAAAGAAATATGTATGTGTTTGTGTGTTTTAAATATTTGTGCTCTAGAAAATTCCGTGCCCTTTCTTGTGTATAAAATCCCAAAGTGTGTGTGTGTGTGTGTGTGTGTGTGTGTGTGTGTCTGCATAGGTGATATTGAGGTGGGAAAAAAATGCTAAAAAACTGCAAAGATAGCATTTAAGACAGATCAACTACCTTAGAATAAAGTGTTGATCCAAATGAGTAGATAAAAGAAATATATAACTCTTTCATGTTAAATGCCACATATTCCATGCAAATTCCATGGAAACAATACTATAAAAATACTACTCACATATTATCACTGATCCAAGATAGCTAACATCCAAACCCTAAAGGAAAAGAGTTTTATTTTGGTTATAGCAGGTGTAGTACATGGTGATCTGGCTTCAAAGCAGAATTCTGATGATAGAAAGGATATGGCAGAGGAAAGCCTATAAACTCACAGCAGGCAAGAAGCAGAAGGTGAAGGTAGGAGCCAGAGACCACAGTACTTACATCCAGGCCACATCCTCACATTCTCCATGTCCAATTTACCTCTCTTAGTCAAAACAACCCCAAATAATACAATCAGCTATGAATTTAACAGTGGATGAATCCCCTGACAAGTATCATACAATCACATATGACATTTTTGAAAGATTTTTAGATCTAACCTATAAAGGTAAGTATTCAATTTCAAATCCTGTACAGATTTTGCTTTGACACATAGTCTTACATTAAAATATTCATTTGTTTGTATGCTCTTCCATCTGCTGTTTTTCCTGTGAAAAGCATACAGGGTAGAAACCAAGTTTGTATGAATCCATTTTGTTTTATTACATATTAAAGTGCACTTCTATCATCATATAGTGATGCCATTAGTGAGACTCAGAAAGGCTGGAAATAAATCCATGAGCAGGTGCACATTTGTGCTTTGAATATTTTCTAATATGAGTCTTTCATTTATTCAGATTATTGTGACAGGGCAACAAAATATCATTAATGCAGGCAAATTTAAATTTATCTGCAAAGCAATTCTTGGGTATTTTCTGCCTCTTCAGTTCTCCACCTATGTCTTCCCGTGTGTGTGTGTGTGTGTGTGTGTGTGTGTGTGTGTGTCTGTGTGTCTGTGTGTCTGTGTGTCTGTGTGTGTGTTAGGGATTTGTTGATCTGTTGGTGTACTTTAATTAAGAATTAATGGCAGGAATGGGGAAAAGAAAGACAGGAGATAAGAACTGGGTTCAGGTGGACACCTCTTTGCCTGATGGACAAAGGACTCAACAACAACAGTAGGGGCTTTTGTTTATACATTTTCAAATTCAGTATCATGAGACATAAGGTTGCCTAATAACTAACGGCTGAAGTGGTCCAGGCAAGATGCTTTCTTCAAGAGTGAAGTCGCTTGACTGCTTTATATACTGTGGCCTTACCCTGTCCTCACAAACATGACCAACTTCCAGATTCAGCTGTTCCCAAGTCTTTCCTTTTACTGTTTTTTTTTTTATGTAAATGATGGTCATTCCATCACAGCTGCAAAAGCTGTTTGGAGAGCTCTGTAGAAGAACTTTTTATTCTTGATGAACTTACTCATTGAATCTAAAGCTTTCCAATACAAAGGTTTATTGCACCTGTATAGAGCAACTTAATCATACACAGTCCAATACCCTGTAACAGTAGTGAGAAACAAATGCAGCTGGTAATTGTCAGAAATTTTTGGTGATTTGAATCTTTTTACAGTGAACATATTATTATGGCATTATTTCCACAACTCATGGTTATATTTTCTCCTGGATAGTTAAGACCAAGTAAAAGTGAGACCTGTATTGAGAATAATTAACTTCCTGCTATCTAACTAGGTCAGTTGGAACCAAGTACAGTACTTCTCAGATCTCTGTCAATGTCAGCTATCTGGATGAGTCACAATCTTTGCTTGACCAAGATACTTTCATTTTAAAGCATAAGAGATTTTTTTTTTTTTTCTGTGCAGGTGATTCTCCTTAGGCACATTACATCATTGAACCACTTTTCTCTGTGGTCTCTAATCTTGATCAGAAAATCAGGGACTGAATTGAGTTATAGTATGTCATATCAGAGTTTCTCTTATTTCCTGAGTCTTCACTGAACTCAGAGGGCTAGGGCCAAAATATTG
>NW_004524870.1:238990-255705 GCF_000260255.1 Octodon degus | reverse complement strand
CTAATATTTAAATCCCTACATAATGTTTACAGACCACAGTAACATAAATTCATGCAGAAATTTAGAAATCAAAACTATACATAACACTGCAGAATGGCAATAATAATGAGATTATTGTAGCATGTCTAAATTTTAATTTTGATATAACAATACCCTTTTAACCAATCATTACTATGTAATACATAAGAAGCTTTTCCCAAAATTGTTGTCCTTTAAAGGGATGTACATTGTTAATTTTTTCGTTAAGGCAGAGGTTTAAATCTGAAAGAAAATCTTATCATACTAAGCAATCTTTGTTTTACACGTTGGGAGAACTGTAGAACTGGAATCTTTAATAAATTTAATACATAAAGTGACTAAAATAATGAATAACCATACACATGTGGAAAATTTCATTCTTTGATTAAGTTTCACACTAAGAACATGTTTTATGAGGAAACCTTATTGCAATTATTTCTGAAAAAATTAATCTTTTAGCCAAATTATTGTGGTGTCTCACAAGTGATGATGAAGATTATTGGGGGATTCTTATTAATGAAAAACAGTCACTCTTCTGCTCAACAATTGGAATACTGTTTAATAAATTTCTACATTCATATGAAATTTTCCTTAAATAGATTAATTTTTCAATGACCTGTGTGTAAAGCAATTGATATCACTTAGACCTGCTGGTAACTCAGGAAGAGTATACTTTTAAGTTTACATCCCAAATTGTACTATGAACAAGTGGTACAGGAAAAATTGAGACAGCTCAAATAAAAAAAGAGGAACAGTTACTTGAAGACATAAAATGGACAAATAATAAAATTCATAAAACACACAAACATCTTAGGAACATCAGAGTACACTCAAATATATCCTTGTCCAAATTGAACTAAAGTAAATATTACAATCTTTAGAAATTTATAACTATAAGGACTGGACAAATAGTTCAGTGGATTAAAGCACCTGCAAGTAGGCTGCAGGTTCGATCCCCGGGCTGCAGTGCTGGCCCCTACCCTGCAGCGTGCAGAGACTGCTACTGAGACTGGGTATGGTGGCATTCGTCTGTAATCCCAGCACTTGGGAGGCTGTAAACTGGTGGATCACAAGAAGTCAGAACTAGTAGTGAAACCCTGAACACCCCATAGACCCTTTCCCAAAAAACACAAAAAAGAAAGAAAGAAAGAAAGAAAGAAGAAAGAAAGAAATTGATAACTATAGATAGACTAGCCCAATTTTACTGTTTGTTAATTAGCAGATATCTCTTTTCAGAAAAATTTGGAACTTCAAGTAATCTTTTGAAATAACCTCATTATGAATCTTAGGAAATATGATTTTTTTGGTTGAGAGGAAAAATGTTCTCTGTGTGAAGATGGAAAATGCTTTTAAAATTAATCCCCCTAAGGCTTTTCTTCTAGTGTCAATTATAATGGAAAGAGAACTTCTCTGTTTCCTAGAGACTTGATTCCAGGTGGAATGGACGGACCTTTGTAAGCCCCCAGGTCAGCAGTCCAGCCACTTTTGTTATGGCAGATCTGTAGTGGTCCTTCACAGAGGCCATTGACATTTATTTCAGAAAGCCCTTTAAAATTCTTTCTTAACATACTGAAAGCTGCTAGAGGAAAAAAAAAAAACAAAACAAAACAAAAAAAAAACAGATCATAATTAAAGGAAAACCCATCAGAATAACAGTACATTTCTCTTCACAAACCATCAAGTCAAGAAGACCATAGCACAAAGTACTTCAAGTCTTGCAAGAAAACAAACTCCCTGAAAAACTCTCTTTCAAGTAAAATAGGGATGTGAAATAATTCCATTACAAAGAACAACTAAAGAACCACAGGACGATGAAGTAAACCCTACACAGACTACTAAAAGATATGCTAGAGAAGAATCAAAATGACCAGAACTCCACAAATGAGAATGGAAAGAACCCACAAAATAGGGCAAACAATTAAACACAGGAGTAAAAGGTGCAAACAGCAACAGGTAAATAACATGTCAATCATAAGTCAATACATCTCAATTATAATCACCAGTGTAAATGGACGCAATTCACCAACTAAAAGAAATAGACTCGGGGGCCGGGGAGATGGCTCAGTGGAACAAGCGCTTCCCTGGCAAGTGCAAGGGCCTGAGTTCAGGCCCCAGTTCCGTGAAAAAAAAAAAAAAAAAGAAAAGAAAAAAGAAAGAAAGAAAGAAAGAAATAAAGAAAAAGAAAGAAAGAAAGAAAGAAATAGACTGACACAGTGGATTAGAAAGCAAAATCCGACAATATCTTTATACAAGAAACACAATAAACTCATAAAGAAATTCACAGGCTGAAAGTCAAAAGATGGAAAACAATACTACATGCCCCAGCAACTCAGAGAAAAAGCAAGGGTAGAAAATCTGTTCACAGATAGTCTGAACTTCAGACCAAGAATGATCAAATCAAATAAACAAGGTCACAACATACTGGCTATGGGAAAATACAAGAGGAACAGCTAACAGTCATAAATATATATACAGCAAACATGGGAGCACCCAAATCTTAATAGACATGGAAAATCTAATATCCAGTAGCACAATCTTAACAGGAGACATTAACACACCCTTATCCAATAAAGAAAGGTCAAGCAGACAAAAAATTAGCAAAGAAGTAGCAGAAGTGAATCAGAGCTTGGAACAAATGTACTTGGTAGACATATACAGAGTGATCCACCCAACCACAGCTGAGTACACATTTTTTTTTCAGGTGCACAAGAGACATTTTCTAAAATAGACCACATATTAGTCCATTCGTCATGCTTAAGTATAAGAAAGAAAACAGAAATTATCTCATGCATATTAACAGTGCAATGAAACTGGAAAAAAATGACAAAAGAAACAAAAAAACTTCATAATTACATGGAAATTAAATAACATCTTACTCAGCAACCAATGAGTTATAGAAGAAATTAAACAATATCTACAATTAAATGAAAATTCAAGCACAACTTATCAGAATTTATGATAGGGAATGAAGGCAGTTGTTAGAGGTAAATTTATAGCTGTGAACTCACACATAAGGAAAACAGAATGGGAACAAATAAATAACCTAATGCTGCAAAGTTGGTTCTTTGAAAGATTAAATAAAATTGATAAGCCCCTAACAAGCCCTATCAAAAAGAGGAAAGAAAAACTCAGAATCAATCAATAAGGAATAAAATGGGTGAAATTAATACACACCCTGTGGAAATTCAGATTATCGCTAGCTATTTTGAGAATCCTTACTCTCACAGAATTGAAGACACATAAGAATTGGACAGATTAATACAAAGGTACAAATTACCAAAACTGAATCAAGAAGATATAAGAACTCTCAATAACCCAATAACAGCCAATGAAATTCAAAATATAATAATAAAAAAAAACCTACCAACAAAGAAAAGTCCATGTCCTGATGGATTCACACCTGAATTCTACTAGAAATTTACACAAAATATAATACCAATACTTCTCAAAATCTTCAAAGACATTGAAAAGAAAAAAGTGGTCCCAAAATCATTCCTGGAGGCAAGTATTACACTGAAACCAATACCAGAGAAAGATGCAACTAAAATAGAACTATAGGACAATCTCCCTCATGAACATAAGTGCCAAAATCTTCAAAAAAATATTGTGGCAAATTCAAAACAGCAAATTATTAATCAGATTATGCACCATGACCAAGTACGATTCATCCCAGGGATGCAAGGATGACTTAATATATGCAAATCTATAAATGTAATACACTATATCAATAGAACCAAATCCAAAAAGCACAGGATGGGCCAGGGAGATAGCTCAGTAGAATAAGTGCTTCCCTGGTAAACACAAGGGCCTGAGTTCATACGCCATTTCAGAGGGGAATAAAAAACCACCAGATCATCCCAATTGATGCCGAAAAGGCTTTTGACAAAGTCCAACACTCATTCAAGTTCAAAGTCCCACAGAAAATTGGAATAGATAGAATCTAATTCAATTTGATAAGGGTAATCTGTGACAACCCAATGGCTAACATAATTCTAAGAGGGGAAAAACTGAAATATTTTCTCTCAGATCTGGTACAAGACAAGGATGTCCTTTATCACCACTCCTATTCAATATAGTTCTAGAAACATTAGCGGCAGTCATTAGAGAAAAGAGAGAAATAAAAGAAATAAGAATAGGTAAAGAAGAAGTTAAATTATCATTATTTGCAGAAGATGTCCTAAATAGAAGATGTCCAAAATAGATTAAAGATGTAAACATTAAAACAGAAACACTAAATCTCCTGGAAGAAAAAGTAGGAGGTAGGTATGTCTTCTACTCTTGAAGACATAGGGGTAGGCAAGGAGTTCATGAACAAAAATCAAATTGCATGGGTAATATTTGAAAGAATTAACAACTGGGACCTCCTTTTATTGAGAAGTTTTTGAATGACAAGAGCAATTACCAACAAAGTGAAAAGACAACCCACAAATTTGGAAAAAATCTCAACAAATTAGTACTCAAAAGTCTGCTCTCTAGAATTTATAAAGAACTGAAAAACACTAGGGCCCCAAAATTTGAAGACCCAGTCCAGAAACGGGCATCCAAGATGAACACACACTTCTCAGAAGATGAATTTAAAGAAGCAAATAAATATATGAAAAATTGCTCCACATCACTAGCCATCCATAAAATGCAAATTAAAACAATGCTTGGATACCCTCTCACCTCAGAAAGACTAGCTATCATAAAGATATCAATGAACAACAAATTTTGGAGAGGCTGTGTGGAAAAAGGAACTTTTCTCCACTGCTGGTGGGAATGTAAAATGGTGCAGCCTTTATGGAAATCAGTGTGGTGACTCCTTAAGAACCTAGTACTGGAAATCACATTCAAAACAGCTATTTCCCTCCTGGGAATTTTCCCAGAGGAAGTGAAAATGTCATGTCATAGTGATATAAGTGCACATGTGTTTATAGCAGCACAATTTGAGATAACTAAATCTTGGAAACAACTAAGATGCCCATCACCTGAGGAATGGATGAAAAAAGTTGTGATAATACAATGGAGCATTACTCAGCAATAAAGAATGATAAACTCAAAGTCTTGATATTTAAGTGGATGCCACTTAAAATATACTCATAAGTGAAATAAACCAGACCGATGTGTGAATATGGTATAGTCTCTTTAGTGTAAGAATGCAAAAGAAAAAAAAAAGAGTTAAAAATAGGAAGATATAACACAATTAAAAGGAAAGTGAGAACTTAAAGATTAAACAATGAAGAGAGGATCAAGAATAGCAAATATTGGAGAGGCTGTGGGGAAAAAGAAACCCTCCTCCACTTCTGGTGGGAACGTATACTGATGTAAGAATTATGGAAATTAGGCTGGAGATTTCTAAAAAAATACTGGGACTGGAAATCCCATTCAATCCAGCAATACCCCTCCTGGAAATTTTCCCAAAATAATTGGAAACCTCATTTCATAATGATATATATGCACCCTTGTTTGTAGCAGCACAATTTGTGATAGCCAAATCTGGGAAGCAATCAAAATTCCTGTCACCTGAGGAATGGATAAAAAGATGTGGTGTTTTTATACAATGCAGTATTACTAAGGTATAAAGAAAAATAAATTATAAAGCATCATATATAAGTGGATGCAACTTGAAGATGTATTCATACATGAAATCAACCAGAGCCACATGTATAGATATTGTATTGTGTCCCTAATGTAAGAACTCAGAAGAAGAAATAAAAATTGAAAGGCATAACACAGTCAAATGGAAAGCTAGAACTTAAGGTTTAAACAACAAAGAGGGAGAAAGGAGAAAAGTTAGGAAATATGGCAGGGGCAAAACCATACATTTATATAAACAGGATGGTAAAGGCAATGGTCCTAAGAATCTCCATTAGGATTTTGAAAATAGCATAAAATGTGTAGAAATATCACCCTGACAGGGCTGGGGTGTTAGCTCAGTAGAATAAGCCCTGCCTGACAATCACAGGGCCCTGAGTTCAACCTCTGTACCACAAAAAAAAAAATATTGCCCTGACTAACGCTATATGTTGACATCTGTGAGCTAAGAAACTACACTGAGGATAGCAACGTATGATACCAAAACCATGCTTGAAACACCTGTCATTTGGGTCATCTAAACGCTTACTGCTTCTAATGTCATAAAAATTATTGGTGCATTCTCTTTAAAGCTTTTTTTTTTTTTATAATTTAAGGAAAGGTTTACAGGGTGTTCAGGCTCTCACAACTAGATTGGCCTTGTAGTGATCCACCTTTTCAAAGCATCAGAAAGCTGGGATTACAGGCACAAGCCACCATGCCCAGTCTCAATTGCTGTCTCAGCATGCCCTGCAGGTTGGGCTGTCACCACAGGCCCAGGGATCAAACTCCAGACCCTGAACCTACATGCAGGAACTTTAATCCACTGAGCTATTTGGGTGGCCCTTTAGTAATATTTTTTTTTAAAAAAGGTTATAAAAGAAAACAAGAGGGGCTGGTGAGATGGCTCAGTGGTCTAAAGCACCTACTTGGAACAAGCTTGGCAAAACACAGGGAGCGCGGTTCAATCCCCCAGCACCACATGCCAGCCAGCCCCGCCCCCTGGTGGGCTGAGCTGGCCACACACACACACACACACACACACACACACACACACACACACAAAAAAAAAATAAAAAAAGAAAAAAAGAAAACAAGAGACAAGAAAAAAAGTCATAGGATTTCCTGGTACAATGTTATAAATTTTTTGATTTCTAAATTTCTGTGTAAAAATGTATAGCTGCTTTTCATTCACATTCTATAGGGATTTAAATTTTAGAATATCCATGGTTACTGGAAAAAATATCAGTTCCATGTTATGTCTAAGTTGTTTTATATTCAGTCAGATAGTGATATTAAGTTCAACTGCATCTGTTACAGGATAATAATATTATTAAGCTTCTCTTCTGGATGCTTAACCACAGAAGTTTGCAGACCAAAATTAGAGAATTAGAGGGACTACAAGGATGCCAATATTTTGACTCTATCAATTCAAGGTCAGTGAGGACTCAGAAGTGAACCCATGCTTTGACATCCTGTAACTCAGTAGTGTCCAAAATTTTCTGATCAGGGAGATTATGGGGCCACACAGGAAAGTTATCGATGATGTGTAGTGTGCCGAGGGAGAGCCACCTAGAGCGAAAAATTTCTCTCAGGCTTTCACTGAAAGCGAATTGCTCAAGCAATGGCCATAACTCATCCAGATGACTGACACTGACAAAAGATCTACAAGGTGCTGAACATGGTTCCAGCGTAAATCCTGAGGGGATTTGACTGACCTTGTCAGATAAAAAAGTTACATTTTTAGTTATATAGGTCTTGATTTAACTTGATCTTAACCATCCAACAGAAAAGCATTACTATGAGGTATAAAAAGTAATGCCATATTAATACGCTGAGCTGTAAAAGGCTCAGGTCAACAGCTTCTGACAATTTCCAGTTCTGCAAATAACCCACTACTATTATGCACTATTGGTCTATATTGGGTTATTTTGAGGAATTTAAGTACCTATAATCGTTAGCCTGGTTTCACGTGTGAAAAGGTCCTTTAAAGACTTCTCCAAATACAGCTTCACTAACTGCAGTGGAACGACCAACTCTGAAAAAAAAAAAAAAAAAAAAAAAAAAAAACAAGAACAGAAAAGGGAGCTATGTTGGGAGCATGAAGCTAGGAAATCAATCAAATGTATGTAGCGGTGAGTTGACCCAGTGCCTAAAGCAAAAATTTACCTCACTCCTGAGATGAACATCCTGTCTGGTTAAGGTTTGCTATTACTTGCTAAGCAACCTAGTGTCATGTGTTACTAACTTCACAAAAGTGTAAATAGTAGATAGTTTTGTTGTGGAAAAATGGGGGAGAAGGAAGATAAAAAATATATATGTATACACAAGAGAAGACAGTTACTTTCTCTTAGTTTACTGAGAATAAAATTTGTAGTAATATTGTTTGGACAAGATACCATATCTGCATATTGTTCTCAGAATTAATATTATGAAAATAACAGTATGCAGTGTATTAATTATTATAAACATCCTACTAACCTGTATTGAAACTGTTTCATCACTATTTTATTTTTTTTCTTATCAAAATGAATAAAAATGATTTAAAAATTAATAAAGTGATACATTAATAACTATATTAGTGCATAGTTCTCTAAGAAAATAAAATGCTCCTTATTAAATTTTCAAAAAAAATAGTACTACATACTTATTCCTTTATTGTGGTCTTAACGTACAGTACACACAGGAACCAAGAAAACAACAAATATTTTTATATACATCTGTAAACATCTGTGGTTCTTGAGACTGTTCAATTTTTAACGAAATATAGTTTTTTCTCTTTTGGATTCTCTTAAGCCTGTTTATCCTTTTAAACTCATTTTTATATATATTTTTAATGTCAGTAAACTTCCATGCCCCATACTTTAAACCTAACATTGTTTATATACACTCCTGTACTATTGACCAACCAATCTTCTCCCCCACTCTGTTGCACACAAAGTTTTGGGTGAAAATCCATGCTCCTATCAAATCTCCTTATGTTGGACATAAGGAGACACCAAAATATGGGGACTCATTGGTCTCTCAGTGGCCCCTTGGAGCAAACAGCAAGGGGATTTAGAAAATGGAGACAAGATCTAATATCAGGGTTCAGGTGGAGACCTTTTTGCCTGATGGGCAGAAGACCCAACAATAACATTAGGGATATTTATTTATCCCTTTGCAAATTTTGTCTCATGACATGCGAGGTTGCCTAGTGATTAATGGTGGAAATTGTCAAGACTAGGTGCTTTTCTCAAGACTGAGGTAGATTGACTCCATAGGCACTGTGGCCTTGTCCTGTCCTCACACATATGACCAATTTCCAGCTTCTGTCTTCCCAACACCTGTGAGTGTTTTAAAATAGTCTTTTTAGGCCAGTTTTAGCTTCACAGAAAAAGTGTGTAGAAGTTATATAGATTTTCTATAAGCCATGTAGAAGGAGCATGGATGTTTCATACATCACATGTTAGTACTCATGATTATCTCCTTCATTAGCAACATCCTCCATCAGAGTGATACTCTTGTCACAGTGGAGGCACCTACACTGGAAAATCATTATGATTCAGAAATAGTCCATAGTTTACCTTAAAATTTGCTCTTGGTCTTATACATCCTATGGGTTTGAACAAAAGATGATATATAATGGTGTGCACTCATCACTTCAGAACCATACAGAATATTTTCACCTCCATGTTCCTTCGTCTCATCTTCAACACTTGCAATAATGACCTTTTCATTGTGTCCGTATTTGTACCTTTTCAGGATATCATGTGATTGGAATCATGTGCTATGTATCCTTTTCAGATAGGCTTCTTTCATGCACTAGCATACATTTAATCTACTCTGTGTCATTTAGTGTCGATGGCTCATCACTTTATAGCTTTAAAATTTCCAGTGTTGGACATACCAGAGTTTATTTACACATTCATCAACTAAAAATCATCTTGGTTGCATCCACATCACAGTATTTATAAAGGTTGTGCATAAAAAGAAAGAAAACCTTGTATATTCTTTTTTGTGGAAGTTTTTAGCTTCTTTGGATAAATATCAAAGAGTGAAATTGTTCGATTATATGAGAAGGTCATGTTTAGTTTCATAAGAAAACACTGAACAACTTTTCAAGATGGTGGTGTCGTTTTATATTCTGACTAGCAGTGAATGGAATTTTCTACCCTTCCATATTCTCATCAATATTTCAGGTAGTCAGTGTTTCAAAGTTTTTTAAAAGTAACATGTGTGTAGTGATATTTTGATAATGTTTTACTCTGCATTTCCCTGATGACATATGATATGGAACATAGTTTCTTGTATTTGTTTGCCATCCAAATAACACCTGTTGTAATTGACTGTTAAAGTGTTAGCATATTTATTAATTAGATTGTGTTTTTATTTTTGAATTTTTAAAGTTTTTAAAAATACATTATTTATAGCTGTCTTTTGTGCAATGTATTTTATAAAATATTTTACCTTGTTCTGTGTCTTTCTCCCTCACTCTCTTGATACTTTCTTTCACAGAACAAAAGTCTTTAGTTTTGGCAAATTTCAAAGTATCATTTAGCACCGGCTTTGAAATCCAGCTATGCCAGTTCTACACTTCATCCTTGTCCTGTTCTGACTCCACTGCTTCTCCATATAACATTATGATCAGGTTGTCAATGTCCACTAATTAAATTGTGGAGGTTTATTTAAGATTGCAACCAATATCTAATTTCCTACTGCTTAATGTCTTCTTATCATGATAAATATTTTCAAATTTTAAATTTTATTATTCAAGGGAAATTAATATTAGTTCTCAGGATTTACTAAATTATCTCATCAGGAATTATATGAAATTATATTCAAATATAAAGCTGCATTTTCTTATTTTTACAGCCATTTATGGAACTATAAAACCAAAAGAAATTTCACATTAAATATAAATATTGTTCTAAAATCAATAGAATGAATTATTAATAAGCTGTGGTTGTGTTAATTTTGGTTTAGAGCCCAAAATATGACAGGAAATTTTAAGCTTACTCCATATATGTTTCTTAATTTTGTTGTTATTAATGAAAGGACTGCCTGTGGGATTAATTACTTCAGAACTCATTTGCCTATTTATATTAAATGAATCTCATAATAAATGAGGTAGTTTTCAGTATCGTTCTCTTTTTTTGCAATTTTAAATGTAAGGATATTATTACATATTGTTGAAAATCATGTTAAAATTCTAACAAATCAAAACGGAAATATAGAAAAATGCTTGCTTTTGCTTATACTTTCTGCAGAATAATAAACACTACAGACTACTCTGAGACAAGCACACTCCGGTTGAGTTTGAACACAGATTCTCTTGGTTTTGGACTCCACGCCACAAGGCTGGCATCATGCGTCATTTCTCCCTGCAGCTTTCTTTAATGGATGGACTCTTTAAATTTATTTATGTGAGAATGAAATTCCATCATTCTAATTTTTTGTGACACTAATGACCATAAGTTCATAAATATATCGATGCTTTGGGCTGTGTGGTGTTACTACTTTTCAGTGACTTCAAATGACCCTGTTTATGCTGATACTCACTTTAAAAAAAATTTTATAAAGTCAAAAGAGTTAAAAGGAAATTGCATCCTTATCTATGTGCCTCTATCTTCATCTGAGACTGTACTTGATGACATATTTGAAGAAACTGATATAGCAGGAAAATTCCAGCCCAATCTTGTCTCTCTTATGAGTTATGAACACTTGCAGCTCACACAGCTTCTTTCCGTCTGGCTTTTTTTTTTTTTTTTTTTTTTCATCTATTAACTGAAGTTTTACATCAGAAACTCTCAGGTAGGACTAAAATGCTACATTTGTTTTACTCAAAGCCGATAACTGTCCAATGTGTTAGATACGAAGCAGATAAAAACAATTTATTTGAAAATATACATTAATTTGTTTTAAATAATTTGATGGAATAGGATTACAGTTGGTTTATTAATCCATTTGATGAAGAATTTGAAGTGTACATTTATTTTTAATTGACATTTAAATGTACAATTAAAGTATCAGTTTTTAGATATGTATTCTTATTAATGATGATTTTCTAAATTTAAATTCTAAGTAGAATTTTTATCATATGTCATCCAGATCATATATGTCAGAAATATATTAAAATATTTTATAGGTATTTTAGGTCTTCTATTTGAATTTTATAAAGAAGGTCATTATTCTTTCTAAATTTTGTAAAACTGATTAAAATCTTACTAATACCTCTACTTACCTTACAGAGATATAAAAGACATATTTTGTAAAAGGAAATCCTTAAGTAAATGTCACCAAAGTTAACTTTTATCACTGTTCAATAATTTTTATACAATTTGATGTACTATTTAATATAATTACATTCCACCCATTAGAGGGCAGTAAGATTACATTTTCACAGAGCATTACAAATGTATAGGGATACCTAGGACCCCTCAACCAGTAAAATACTCAATCTACTGAAATTTAATGGATATGTTGATCATTTAATGCTTAACACCTATTTTTAAAGAATATCATTGTAGGGCAGGGGAGATAGCTCAGCAGAGTAAACACTTGACTAGCATGCACAAGGTCCTGAGTTCAATCCCCAGTACCAAAAAATAAATAGATAAATAAGAATATAATTGAACCTCATGACTGAGCTCATAGATCCTATTACAAAAGATTACTTAGCCTATATTGATTACTTAGCCTATATTACTTCACCTGCAGGTAAAGTCTTGTATCAGCACCTTTGTCTCTTAATGGAGAAAAAAATCTAAGATTTTATTTTATGAATTATTTGGATTTTTTAACCTAATGTAAGGCTTTATAATTTTATTTGTCCATATCAGTGACTAAAAATAAATCTAAATCTAACATTACCTAATCATAGCCATAGCACTAAACTTGTAGCCAAAACTAAAGTAACCCTAACTGATGCTAAACTAACCCTGAACATAACCATATCCAGCAATAACTGTAACTACAAATCTAATCTTAGCATTAGCACTACAAATGGCACTAAATCTAGTGCTGTCCCTATAACTAGCCCTATGGCTAATCATAGCCCTAGACTTAGCCTTAGCTCTAACCCTCACACTGAGGCTAACATTAAATTTATATCTGACCCTAACCCTAATACTATTCCCACCCCAAACCCTAACCCTAGCTTTATCCTAGCCATAACTTTAACATTGACCCTAACTCTTATTCCTAACATCAACCTTCACACTAACCTTACCCTTCAATCCAATCATAGACCTAAGTCTACTCCTACGCTTAGCCTTAGCCCTAGATCTAGCTCTAACCGTCATCCTAACCCTAACCCTAACTAGAACTCCAACATACCCCAAATGACTGTACCCCTAGATGAATCCACTGACCTAATACTACAACAGATTCTAATACTAATGCTAAACATTAATCCTAAAACTCATCCTAATCCTAATGCTAACATCAAGCCACAACTTTCAACATGCACCTAACCCTAACCTTAATCCACACCTACTGATAACACTAAGCCTAACTTTAATACTTAACCTCTAACTGTAATCAAAACAGAGATCTAGACAAAATGCTAACACTAATTATAAACATAAAACTAGCTCTAGCCCTAACTGTAACCCTGATTGCACCTATAAAACTGTATTATCTTAAATATTTTATTATTTTAATGGCAATAAAAATTAAATTATAGCCATCACCCAAATGTTAACCCTAACCCTAGCACTAGAAAATGTGAAATACTGTTTTCTTATATGAAGTACACCTTATTTCTGGACTCTGTATTTTATTCTGTTTTTGATTAAATTCCTTCAAGATCTGCTCCTGGGGCATGCTGAGACGGGCAATCGAGACTGGGCAGAGCGGAGTGTGCCTGTAATTCCAGCTTTTGGGAGACTGTAAACAGCCAGATCACTAAGAGTCTGATCTAAGTAGTGAGATCTTGAACACCCTGTAAACCTTCCCTAAAATATAATAAACAAAAAGAATTCCTTCAAGATATTTCATTTTATGATACTAAAATAAATTAATTTCATAATTTACTTTTCAGATTGTTCACTGTACAGAAATTTAACATTTCTGTGTTGATATTGCATCTTTTTTTGGTGGAACCGGGCATTGAACTCAGACCCTTGCACTTGTCAGGGAAGCACTTATTCTACTGAGCCATCTCCCCGGCCCTGACATTGCATCTTGATATTTTGTTGAAATTCTTTCAGTTCTATAGATTCAACCAGTTCTATAGGTTTTGAGTAGGCTTTAAAGTTTTTTTTTATATATAAAATCATATAATCTATCATGGAAACAATTTTATATATGTCCTTATAATTTTAATGTCTTTCATTTATTTTTCTTGTACCACTATAACAGAAATGCTGAAAAGAAAAATACTTGATTTTATCTTTATCTCAGAGGAAACTATTAAGTCTTGCATCATGATGTAAGAGGTTTCTGTATGTTTTGGATTTGTAGATTTTTTTTGTATGTTTGGGACATTTCCTTGTATACCAGTTTTACAGGGTTTTGACCATGTAAGGATGTAGAATTAAAAAATAATTATGAAGTTTTTTCTCTTGTTGATGAAGTATGTTGCATTGGTTAATTTTATTACCAATCAGTATATAATACTTACAATCATACTTTGTCATAAGGTTTTAATGTGCAACAGTATTTGTTTTGGTATGTTTTTGAAAATTTTTGCTTTAATGTTCAGAAGGGCTTTAGGTCTGTATTTCTCATTTCTTACAATATGTCCACCTGATGTTATTAAATTAATGGTAGCATTCCAGAACAATTAGTTAGTATAGATTTTGTTGTTTGGAAGTTTAGAGGAAATTATATCAATTCTTTAAATGTATAAGAGAAATTATTGGAAAACACATTAATTTCATGGTTTTTCTTTATCATATTAATAATTTCATTATTAGATATATTACTTTTAGTATCTATTTCTTTATGATTTAGCATTGGAACATTTATTTTATGATCTTTTTTATTTATATGGGAAGATATGCTAATGCTCTCATTTTCATTTTTAATTTTAGTACTTTGTATGCTTTTAAAGAGAGTACAAATTAGAATTAAAACAGAAAAAAATTACACATGATACAGATTTTTCACTTAAGAAAGTAATATGAGGGCCAAGGAGATAGCTCAGTGGAATCAGTGCTTGCCTGGCAAGTTCCAGGTCCTGAGTTCGATCACTGGTACCACCAAAAATAAATAGATTAATTAAATAAATGTTTTAAAAAGTAATATGAATTTCACAGTATTTGTTGTAATACACAGTGTTGTCTTCAAACATTTATTCATATTACCAGATATGTGCACTTAAAATTGAAAGAAGAAAAAAGAAAGAAATGCATAAGAAATTAAGAAGAGAAAAAGTTCAATTAAAAAGAGATGAAACAGGTGCCAGGGAGATGGCTCAATGGAATAAGCACTTCCATGGCAAGTGCAAGGGCTTGAGTTCAATCCCTGGTTCCGAAATAAATAAATAAATAAATAAATAAATAAAACAAATTAAAGCATTAATTGCTTCTTTCCATAAACCAGCAGAAATGCACAGTATAATTTCAAAAGCATCCTGCTTAGATACATAGATAAAACTCTGTCTCCCACTCCCTCTCCTGTGTTTCTCTTCAGCTCAGTAACTCTTTCCTTTTGAATAAGTTCATTGACTTTTCTCAGTGTCTATTGTACCTTTCAGATTCCATTTTTATCTTTCAGGTTCTGACACTAAGGAGAAAATATGATGTTTGCACATGAGGGTCTGATTTATTTTATTTAGAGTATGTTCTCTAGTTGCATCCATTTACTGAAGAAACACTCACACTTATGCTGTTTTATAGCTGAATAATGCTCCATTGTGTAAAAATACCACATCTTCCTTATCCATTCTTCAGTTGATGGGCATCTGGGTCATTTCCAGCATTTAGCTGCAACAAATTGCACTGCTATAAACATGGGTGCACATATATTTTTGTGGTATGAGGTTTTCAGTTATTCTGGAAAAATAGTGCTTTAAGTTTCTCTTTTTCTGTATTCTAGCTAAAGTTTTGCCCATTTTGTTGATATTTGTGAAGAAACAGCTTTGTTATTCTTGATTTTTCTTCATTAATTTCATTCTCCATTTTACTTATCTATGGTCTAATATTTATTATTTCCTTTCTTCTTCTTCTGACATTGGATTAAATTTCTTCCTCTTTGGCCAATTCCTGAAGTTAAAGTGAACAATGCCATGTTTCACATATTCTGCTATGTTTTGTTGTCACATTTATATGTCTCCAAATGTTTTCTAATCTCTATGTGTTTCCTCCTTTGCTTAGTTGAATTCAAATTAGTTTTGTAAAATTTGGGAATTTTCCAATTTCCTTCAGTTATTTGTTCCTAATTCAATGCAAATATGATAGAGAACATGTTTTCTGTGATATTGTGTATGTTTTTTCTTTCTTCCAAACATTGATTTAAAGTGTATTTTGTATGACACTAGCAGTCACTTCTGTTCAGCATGAATTATTCTTTACATGAACTATATTTTTACTTTCAAGTCAGGTAAAACAGAGGAAAAGGGTTTTCCATCACTGGAGGAGGTGCAATTTCAATGGTTACAGCTTCTTTCAGCTTCTGATATCAGAATGACCAGGTAGTGATTAAAATCTTCGAAATTCATCATGTTTGAGGTAGAGAAATGGAGGATTGCCACGAGTAGCAACACCAACCTGCACTACATAGGAAGTTCAAATCTAGCTTAAGCGACACAGGGATACCCTGTCTCAAAACAAAACTAAATGAAAATCCAAAGCAACCAAAAACAAACAAACAAAAATTTTCTCACGCTAATCTTTATCTTTATTCTTCCATGTTTATTTATTCTTTGAGAAAATTCTTGCACATTTTCCTTGGAAGCCATAAGGAATCACACAAGCTAATGCCATTACTACACTTTACTTTGTCCTATTTTGCCGAGAAGCATTTCTAGATTGGTCATGTCCAATTTCTCAGTCTCTTACTCACTTGAAGAAAGAAAATACAAAGAATTTTGTAGGGGTAAATTGAATAGTAAATGATGACTGCTCTGTGAAGTATAGTGACTAGGGGTATATACATAGTGTTACTTATTTTGTTCAAATAATTTAAAATCTAACTTTCTAGAAAAATTTATTATTATT
>NW_004524870.1:236139-238325 GCF_000260255.1 Octodon degus | reverse complement strand
AAAAAAAAAGAAAGAAAAGAAAATTTCTAGAGTGTGTATTTATGCACTAGAAAGCACTAGTTGGCCATAAGAAGCAGAGAAAATAATGAATAGTACTTCAATAATCAAACACCAATCCTGTCCTCAGGAAGGTAAAAAGCTTTTCAGTTTTGATAGTTCATAGGTCATAAAAACACTTATGTGATCAGAGATATAGTTTTCGTTATCTTTCATCTCGCCAGAATTTGATTGGTCATGTAAAGAAAATTGACTCCTTTGTTTAACTTGTTTCTTGTTCATGAAACTGTTTATACACTGTGTGTGAGAAATTGATCTGGGTAATGAAGAATAAAGATCATCAACTTAGCCATAGGCCTGTTCTCAAAGGCTGTATGTTCATATATAAGTAACTAAGGAAGAAAAAGCAGAAATAAATTCATGCAGTTGTTATAATGCTTATAATTTGTTTTAAATTAGAACAAGTTATATATATCATATTTGAACTTCAACTTTCGGGACTGTTAATTGCAGAAACTGAAATGTTTTACTTCAGTAACTGTCAATAAGGCAGGAAGACCAACTTTATGAGCAATTACTAATAAGGTTATTTTTTATAACTTTGTACAAGTGATAATGACCATGATGGGCTCTTATTTACAAGATATTGTGCATGAAATTAAAAGTATTCAAGATGCATGAATTGGCTAAGATATTTTAGAGATACACTCATAATTGCATCCTTGGTGTATAAAAATAAATCCAACCTTGTATGCATTGACTTTAGACAGATGGCCAAAAATTTGGATTTTATCTCTTCTTGAGAAACTGTTTCTAGTTGTCTGGTGCCAAAAATAATGATGTTTTCCTTGCCTAACTTTACACATGCCTTCCTTAAAGAAATATTTAATAAAATGGAGTTATCAATAGCAAATGAAATAGAGATAAGAGAGAGTAAGAAGATAGATTTTGTTCATATGTGAAGGGCATCAAGAGATGGATGGAGAGGGACAGCAGAGAAGTGATGAAGAGAAATGAGATGTATTATGTATGTATAAAATGTCCCCACAAGGACTGTAATAATTATGTAATGAAAAATGCATGAATCAAAAAGAAAAGCAAAAATTAATCATGTAGATACTAGATTATCTAGAAGTTTACCTAAGTAGTTAAAATAGTTTTTGAAATTGCTTACTAGAAACTGTTCAATAAATATTTAAAAAATGATAAGTCTTTACATGGGTGGCAGAATTTAAACTAAAATTTATTTTTATATAATGCAAGAAGGAGATTATAATACAGTATTAAACCTTCATCTCTCTGTAATTGTTGGTAACTACTATTAACCACAAAGATTGTAAAACTGCATGTCAAAAGTCAAATTCAAGGGGCCAGGAAGATATCTCAGTAGCATAAGCACTTACCTACCAAGTGCAGAGTCCTGAGTTCAATCCCTAATACCAAAACAAATAAAATTGCCCTGAAAATCTTTGGGGCTGGGGAGATGGTTCAGTAGGATAAGTGTTTCCTTGGCAAGCACAAGGGCTTGAGTTCAATCTTGAGTTCCGCAAAATAAAAGTCAAATTCACAAAAGTGGTGAAATATTTTACAGTAATGTAATACTAGATATGGCTAAAATGGTACCAGTGTATGTCAGGAGATGATTGCATTGTGAATTTACAGTGCTTTTTGACTAATTGTATTTTATGAGAGAAAGCAATAAGTAGAGGCAGTGGAACATGTGAAAAGACTGGGTGGGGACTGAGATCGTAGGGAACTACTAGGAGTAAGTGGGAAATAAGTGTCAGGTATTCTACACTCTTCATGGTCATTAAATTTGCTTTCATTCTAAGTAAATAGCAGATCATTGCCAGATTTGAGCAAGAATTTGATGAAAGCTAGCTTCCAGTGCATAAGATAATCATCTACTGCAGTAAGGTAGGCAAGGAGCGATGGTGAAGGCTTCACATTGTGTGTGTGTAGTGAAGGGAAGATGGGATCACTTGGTGGGCAAAGACATACCATGACACCTAATTACTTCGCAATATGTCAAATTTGTCAGAGGAAGCATTTTGACACAAAAATTTTGCCCTGGTGTTTGCCATTTGTTTGATATTCTTTGCATAAGCTAAAAATTGTTGGTTTTGATTGTTTTGCGAATTGTTATCTTCTCCAGCCCAAGCAATTTCTTTTTCTATTTATTTATTTAT
>NW_004524870.1:233844-235947 GCF_000260255.1 Octodon degus | reverse complement strand
AGAAAGAAAGAAAGAAAGAAAAAAAGAAAGAAAGAAAGAAAGAAAGAAAGAAAGAAAGAAAGAAAGAAAGAAAGAAAGAAAGAAAGAAAGCAAGCTTGTTTTTGGAGTGATGTAGAAAGTGGAGAAATTGGAGATTGGGCAAAAGAAAAAAAAACTGGACTCACGATATTTTGTAGTATTGGAAAAAATAAAAATTTGTCATTTGAGGAATATGTTTTTAGGTGAAGATATTAAAATTAGATGCTAAGGTGAAAGAAAAGAACATAAAGAAATATGAAAAACCACACAGAAATTATACTTTAAGTCATTTGGCTCAATAATTCTGTGAAAAAAAGAATGCACAGAAACTTTCAAGCAAGCTATTAAAAAAGAGACTATTACTCAGTGGAACTGTAGTCTAATATCTGGGGAAGAAGAGAAATGCAAGAGCCAGGGAGATGGCTCAGTGAAATAAGTGCTTCCCTGGCAAGCGTAAGGGCCTGAGTTCAATCCCCGGTTTGCCATGAGTTTTATGAAATAAAAGACTAATGTGAAATAGAGAGGAAGAAGAAGATGGGGGAGGGAGAGAGAGAGAGAGAGAGAGAGAGAGAGAGAGAGAGAGAGAGAGAGAGAGAGAGAGGAGAGATGAGAGATGAGAGATATGTATAATGTATCTAAAAGTATACCTTGACTTAGTACAATGGCCTTACATGCTTTTATGTTCTATTAGTTGTGTTATCAATCCCTGATAATTAACTTTATAAGGCCTGATAAGATGAATGCAAGGTCAAATAAATAAATCTGACACAGGAAATAATAAACAAAATAGGTATGGGGAAGGTGAGAAATACTACATTATCTATGTATATCAATAACATATAGTTAATATAATCATCATGAACTGAAACATATACTAATAAAAATTTTTAAAAGCAAACAAAACAGTTCACAGCCCAATTGAAGGAGAGGCTATCCATGTAACTCCTGCCCTAAACCATGCACACCCTCCACATTATTCATATCTCACCTTACAGTGGCCTACTTGTTTCAATTTGTTAAACCTAGATTAACTCACCATTATTGCCTAAGTCCTTAGATTACATCTGGGTGCATTTTTTGGTATAATCTATGGTTTTAGACAACATGATATGGGTCCAACACTACCATAGCATACAGAGTAGTTTCACTGCCCTAAAATCCTGTTTCTCCTGTCTACTCACTCTGCATATTATACTGCAGTTCCGGACAACTACTGACGCTTTCATTGTCTCCATACACTTGCCTTTTCTAGAATGTCATATGGTTGGAATCATACAATATCTAGCATTTTCAGGCTTGCTTTTTCACTCAGCAAAATGTATTTAAGGTTACTCTATGTCTTGTTGGGTATAGATAATTACTTTGTTTCTCTCTCTCTTTTATCTCTTTTTATACATATTTTAAAGAAAGGGTCTTGCTATGCAGTTCAGGCTGGCCTTGAGCATACTTTGTAACCCAGACTGGTCTCAAGCTCACAATGATCCTCCTGCCTCAGTCTCCTTACTACTGGAATTGCAGGTGTGTGCTGTGTTTCTCTTCCTTTATTTGTTGCCAATACTTTTCCATTGTTTGGATGGATTGAAGTTCATTTATATGCCATACTGTGCAATTATTTTATTTAGTTCCAAGTTTATACAATTATGATTAAAGATGCTATAAATACCTATGTACATGTTTTTGCGTGGACGTATGTTTTAATTCTCCTGGTTATGTATGAAAAAACACAATTAGCACATCTCATGGTAAGAATTTGTTTTTATAAGATACTTCCAAACTATCTCTCAAAGTAATTACCTCACTTTGAATTTCTACCAGTATTGAATGAGAAAGGAGATGGAAATATTATCCAGCGTCATTTGATCATTACATAGTATTTATATGCCTCAAATTAAAACACTGTATCACATACATTTGCACAATTAAAATAATAACTATTAAAATTAAAGTATTTTTCTGAGATAGAGGATATACTTGGGTACAGTTTTATTCATGCATTCTGACAAATCTGTTTTTTATTCATTTTAATGAGAAAAATAGCAATGGAATGGTTTGAAAATAGGACAGCCACAATAATTAATACATTGC
>NW_004524870.1:232797-233744 GCF_000260255.1 Octodon degus | reverse complement strand
TTCTCCACTGCTGGTGTGAATGTAGACTTGTTTAACCATTATGGAAATCCATGTGGAGACTCCTTATAAAACTTGGACTGGAAATACCATTTGAACCAGCTATTCCTCTACTGGAAATTTTCCTGGATTATCTGAAATCATCATATCATAGTGATATATGTGTGCCTATGCTTATAGCAGCACAATTTGTGATAGCCAAATCTTGAAAACAACCAAGATGCCCATCACCTGAGGAATGGATGAAAAGCATGTGGTATTTTTATACATTGGAGTATTACTCAGCTATTAAGAATTATAAACTCCAAGCCTGTATATTGAAGTGAATGCCACTTGAAGATATACTCATAAGTGAAATAAACCAGACAAACATATGTAAATATCATATAGTTTCCCTTGTATAAGAACTCAAAAGTAGAAATACAAATAGAAAGGTACAATACAAGTAAAAGGCAAGCAGGAACTCAAGGACTAACTAATTGAGAGGGAAAGATGAAGAGCTAGGAAACATGACAGTGACAAGCCATACAGTTATATGTAGAAGATTTGCAAGGCAATCATCCTGAGTATCTCCAGATTTTTTAATCTAGCAGTCAATTGGAAAGATTCTCACCCTGACTAACTATATACACTGACACCTATGAACTAAGCAACTGCACTGAAGATAGCAATTTTAATAGTAGGTTCATGCTTGGAGTGCCTGTCATTCTTATCTTCTGAATATGGGCTGCTTGTCATGACATGCCAATTGCTGCAGTGCTGTCTCTTGAGTAGATGATTGTTCAAAAAGAAGTTGTTATTGAATGAAGGCAGGAGACAGGAAAAGGAATGTTGTGGGACTGTCCTGCTTCAATGTTTTATGTAGTTAGATTTTTGGACTTATGTGTAAACATAAGAATTATATAATTCTTTATGCCTATTTTTAAAATATATTCTAATTTTTAAATGTT
>NW_004524870.1:231022-232697 GCF_000260255.1 Octodon degus | reverse complement strand
ATATATATTATTTTTCACTACAAAATGGTCTTCATTTATGTCCCTCTTTTTTGTTTTGTTTTGTCAGAGATAAGTGTTCCTTTGTTGTTAGAGAAACTATTTTTGGATCTTTTTTTTAAATGAATTTTTATTGTGAAACAGATAGTCATGAAGCAGTTTCAAAACCAACTAATAGGACAGTTTCAATAATCAATGCTTTGCATATTGTTATCTTCTTAGTGCTTATTCATAATACAAGATGCAGACATGATATCCTGACCAAATACTATTAGTATAAATCTTTCTTCTCATTGAATTTTCACTATTGAATATAAAATTTTCTTCTCATTGAAGAGAAAGTAGCTATATATATCTATCTTAACTATTTTATATATACAAATACAAAATGGTCCTTCCTGTGTATCCCTTTTTGGACCTTTTCATACTTGATGCCAGATCAACTATTGTAGGTACTTGAATTCAGCAAAATAGCCCAATATAGTCCAATAGTCTGTAATAGTAGTGGATTGTCAGCAGAACTGGCAAATTCTGAAGCTGTTCACTTGAGCCTTTTACAGCTCAGCCTTATACAGCTCAGCATATTAATATGGCATTACTTTCTATACTTTGTGGTTATGCTTTTCTGTTGGATGGTTAAGACCAAGTTAAAGCAAGACCTATCTGTTTCAACTTGTACAGTTAGTCACTAGGCTCACAGTGTTCAGCAATGCAGTTGGACTAATGTCTAACATACCATTTCTTTGATGCTTTTATTACTTTTTTTTTTTGGTGGAACCAGGGACTGAACTCAGGCTTGAACTCAGGCCCATGTGCTTGCCAGGGAAGCGCTTATTCTACTGAGCCATCTATCCAGCCCCTATCACTATTTTCCTTACTCTCTATGCATTTGTTGATCTGATTCAGCATTTAACATGAATCCATCTCCCTTTCTAGCATGTAGGTTATGCTTCTTTCAACCACTTAGCATTCAAGCTATTTAAATACAGAAAACCAATAATTGCATGTTTTTTCATTAATTTTATGATAGTATCACAGGAAGTATAAAAGCAACACTTATTAAATGTGCTTAGCACAAGAATTAACTGGTCGAATTGACACCTGTCTGAGCGATGTGCAGGATGGTCAGCATGTACACAATGAACTGCCTGACACATGGGTTAAACTGTGAAATTGTTAAATACTTTCACTTTAGTGATTACTCTAAAATATGCAATTTACATTTATAAGTAATCCAACACTACTGGCAAATAACACTATTCCAGTTCAAGTAGTGTTAGTAATTTTTTGTTTTGCTATGTTTTTGTGAGACAGGGTCTCACTATGTAGTTCAGTCTGGCCCTAAACTCACTAAGTAGCTTGGGCTTCCCTTGAATTCATGATGATCCTCCTGCTTCAGCCTCCTGAGAGCTAGGATTATACATGTGCTGCCCTGCCTGGGTAGTGTGAGTACTTTTAACAACAACTACTAGGAAATAAAATGATTTCTTAATCCCATTAGTCATTGCTGTCACTAATTTCACATGTGTGCAAATACACTTAAACATATGTAAGCATGCACATGTAAGAGGTGTATGTAAGCATATAAATTTGATGTACTATTACTACTGTTTTGAACAAATTAGTTTTTGTTAAATCACTTAAGAATAAGAATGCAAATGTTTTATTTTACGTTTAG
>NW_004524870.1:221693-224161 GCF_000260255.1 Octodon degus | reverse complement strand
TTAATTATTGAAACTGTCTTACCAGTTTGGTTTAAAACTGTCTCATTGCTATTTGTTTCTCAATAAAATTATGGAGGAAAAAAGAATTCTTCAAAAAACATTTCTTTTTTATTTTGTAACACTGTAATTTAACAACCCAAAGAGTCATTAAATTGTAAGTGGCTGAAACAGTTCCAGGTATGTCCTTAAAATGTGTTTGGCTTATGTGACTAAAAATTTCATGCTCAATCTTATAGGAAACAATGTCATACAATTTATTTATCCTACCTAGGGAGAGTGGGAGTTTCTGACAAATCTTTGCAATTTAGTGGAGGAAATTAGTTAAGCCAGACAATTTGAACACTGCATTGAAGATAGAGAGATAAACTTAAACTTACTGTATCAGTTAAAAATGTTGAGGGTGAAAAAATTAGACATCAGATGTAGATTTCCAAGAATATTTATTTTATAAAGAATCCTTAAAATAGTTTAAATTGCTTACAGAATTTATACCTTGTCTGCTCCATATTTCTATATTTCTATGCGTGTTGTAGCTGCTAGAACTTGCTGAATACCTTGCTATGGCTGATACCTAAATGGCCTCGCAAAGTCGCACGTGTTCAACTGTGGGGCCTGTGGCAGTGAGTGGACCACAGTATGTGATCCCGGAGGAGCCTCTTGATTGGTTTAGCACCGTCTTGGGCATGGGTGACTAACTTACCTGAGAAGGGAAGACCACCCTGCCCTGGATGTGGAGTGCACCAAACTAGCAGGTTTGCAGCCCACATGACACAAAAAGTGAAAGAAGAAGAAAATTGCTCTGCTTCCTGCCTGCCACGCCATGAACTGTGTCTCTGCTGTGGCCCTCTGCCAAGCTGCCCCGCTGTGGAGCCAGCCAGTCCTGGACTGAGACCTCTCTGAACTGTGAGCTATCTTAAACTTTCCTCCCTTAATTTGCAGGTGTGGAGTATTTTGTTCCAGAAATGAGAAAGTACCTAAGATGAACCTGAAAGTACTTCTTCATTTTTTGCTGATTTCTCCACTTTTGAGAATTATTAAGCAGAGACACGTGGCTAAGATTTCAGGATTATTGGCCAGAGTTAAATTACCCACAAGTCACTGAGATAATTTGTATGCCATAGCCATCCCTCTAGGATTTCTCACTTTTCTTGAGTAAATTCTACTGATGGGAGGTTTTAGTTCCTTTCTTTTCACCGTGTTGGGCCCTGGGAACCTAGCTTGCACAGCTCAGAGTAATTCTTCTCTTATCATTGGGGAAATATTAAATCAAGTCAGTCACCTCTTAAACTTCTTGGAAATATAGTTTATTGTTACAGCTTAATTTAAGTTAGTTTGGGTGAAGCCTCCTTTATTAATAACTAAAAGTAGTCTAAGTAAATCTCTTCATGTCCTAGAATTTTATATACACACATGTAGTGTCACCAAAGAAGTAAATCAATTTCAGGAGGATATCATGTCTAGGATGTGGTTTGAATTTGTTCCCCAAGGGTTTGTGCATTGAAAGCATGATCCAGAGTGGGAAATATTGAGCCATGAAGAGAAGGGTCTTAGTGAGAAGTCTTTAGGTCAGAAGATTCTTTTTGGTATCTAGTTTAGATGTGTTTCAAGTGTGTAAAAGCTCAAGACCAAAGTCTTTCTGAATATTAGTACTTTGCCTCATAACCACTCTCATGTTTTCTTCAACACATGGAGAGAAGGAATAATAAGCAAGTACTCAGATATTTTTGTTTCCTTGGCATAGTTCTGTCCTAAACAGTTAACACCTTTTATTTATGACCACATATTCTCAACTAGTTACCAAAAATAAAAATTATTTCCTCTGCTCTGGAAATCTCGAGTCTAGTTGTGTTACTCAAATAAGAAACAGACATTGACAAGTGATGAGCCATTTTTAACCAAAGGTAATTTATATATTAAATGTCTGTATTTGTATATGTATGTGGATGTGCTCAAGCATATAGTATGTACACCTGAATTTGGTACATGCTTAAGTTTTAATGAATATTTGTACAATGAAAGGGTTCGCATTTCAAGTACACTTAAGTATTTTCTTAGAATGCCAAAGCAGAGTTCAAAACAAAGGAAGCCAGCCCATGGTGCTGCATGTGTGTAATCTCCACGTTCTAGAAGTATGAGGTTAAAAACTTTGAGCCCGATTGGTTCATTTAAAGTTTAGTGAGACCCTGTGTAGAAATTAGAAAGAAAGAAAAAGAGAGAAAAGAAGGAAGAAAGAAGCAGGAGGAGGAGAAAGAGGAGAAAAAGGAGAAGGAGGAGAAGGAGGAGGAGGAGGAGAGGAGAGGAGAAGAAGAAGGAGAAGGAGAAAGAGAAGAAGGAGGAGGAGGAGGAGAAGGAGGAGAAAGAGGAGAAGGAGGAGAAAGAGGAGAAGGAGGAGGAGATGGAGGAGGAGAAGGAGGAGAGGAAGAGGAAGAGGAAGAGGAAGAGGAAGAAGAAGAAGAAGAAGAAGAAGA